>NC_071123.1:25037500-25120000 GCF_024256425.1 Clarias gariepinus
ACAGAGAAAGACAAGTAATGGGAGAAAAATATCATGTGAGAAAGAAAAAAAGACAGTTGAAGTGGTAGACAGAATCAGAGATGGAGAGACAGGTGATGTAAGAGAGGTAGAAAGTGAGACCAGTGATGTGATAAACAGGCAGAGATCGAGAGACGGGTGATCTGATAGAAAGACTTAAAGTAAGACAGGAGATATGAGGGAGATACAGATTATGTGAGAGAGAGAAAGAGATGAGCTCATAAAAAAGGGAGACATCTGATAAAGAGACAGAAAATGATATGACAAAGAAAGGGAAAGTGAGACAGGTGAGACAGAGAGACAGAGAAAGAGCCATGTGATATGAAAGAGATTGAAAGAGACAGGTGTGTGTGTGTGTGAGAGAAAGTGAGAGAGAGAGAGAGAGAGAGAGAGAGAGAAAGAGGGATGGGTGATGTGAGAAATTAAAGAGAAAGTGAGACCCTTGATGTGAAAGATGAAAAGAGAAACAGGTGAGGTGAGAGAGAGAGAGAGAGAGATCATACAGAAAGGTGATGTGATAAAGAGAAAGATAGAGACATTAAATGAGAAATGACTGACAATCAGACAATTAGGTGGACAGAGGGACAAAAATGCAAACAGAAAGAGACAGAAAGGGAGAAATACATCTGTGAGACAGACAGAAAGAGTGAGACAGTTGATGCAATACAGACAGGTGGAGGATGTCTGCGGGAGACAGACAGAAACAAACAGGGAGAGAGAGACAGATGGAGACAGAAGGGCAGATAGTGAGACAGACAGACAGACAGACAGACAGACAGGCGAAAGTGAATGTAGAGGTTTCAGTGACTGACTGTAACGCAAAGACGCTAAATCTGTTGCTAACCCATCTGTACACATTAGCCACATCACAAAGCGGCTAGGCTAATTATAAAAACATGAAGTGTGTATTTACACACACACACACACACACACACACGCAGATTAACAGTATCATCTAACAAACTGACAGGCTAGCACTCTGAGCAGCGCTAAACTTGGCAGAGGAAAATAAATGGGCACTCGGCCAATCACGGCTGAGTATTCTATGAAAACCAAACACACACACACACACACACAGCATCTACTCTACAAGATGTTTATCCTGATTTCACCTCCGATGTGCCGTTTTCTGACAAATCAGGAAAAGCAGGTTGCATGGTGTTAGCCCGCTAATAAATTAAACTAGCTGACTGTGGAGCAACGTTAGCCACACAAGTATGGCTAGCTGGCTAACGTTACACTGAGGGACAGTCTCTGGCGTTTGGCTAATTAAACGTACGTAAATGGAGCTAGCTAGTTTAGCAGTTACTGGTTCCCTCTAGGCATGCTAGCACAGCCTGTGTTTAAGTACATGATGGTACATGGAAAAGTGTCCCTTAAGAAATAGAGAAACATTTAAGATTTAACATTTGAGTGATTTTTTTTAGAGGTGTTTTGTAAGGTTATTTTTTTAAAATAAAAAATTAAATAAAATAAATCACTGTATTCATGTTTGCAATTAAACTTCATGGTGCTCACTTCATGTTGCGCTCCACGCTCTTTGGTTCATTAGCACCAGCGCTAGCGCTACGCTATTTAATATTGGGTTTAACATTCGAATGACTTTAAATATGAAATTTTAACTCAAGTTGGTGATGAAATAACTACAGCACCACTGATTGGCCCGAAGGTGTTGAATAATTCTCCAGAACAGCGGCTCTGAGATTAGCTCAGCTTTACCTCGACATGCTCGCACTGATTTGTTAGCGTTTCCATAGCAACAGCTTGTTCGCGGGGAGTTATTGTACATTTGATGAAGCTACCTGTTACGAGATGTTTACGTAACATTTACAGCAGGAGTCTCAGCTGTCGGAGGTACGACATGAAGTTCTCAGGATGCTTCTTTGCTCTTTTTTTTTAACAGGAGCGTTTCTTGTACCTGCTATAACATGAGCAAGAACTCGTTTCATTACAACGTTAAATCTAACTCTGAACAGATAAAAAAATATAATGTGTGACTAAAAGTTTACTACGTAAAAACAATAACCGCTGTAGTGTAAGAGGAATAAACACTTGGGAGACACGACGCTAGAGGAAAAGAATCATCTCCAGGGCGCTGGGAGTAAACTTGATCTTCTTCCTCTGGAATAGAAACGAGAGGGCGAGGGGTTAGAACAGCGTGGTGTAACTCAGGAACACGGCGTGCCGCTGACACTGGTGCTGCCTCTGGCAGCATGCCGACACAGGTAATTACCCATGATGCCTCTGCCAGCCAAACACACACACACACACACACACACACATGCACACTTTAGCTAAACAATAATAATCTAATAATACACCTAAACCTCAGTCAGTAAAAATATTTCAAAAATTGTATAGCGATTCTTTTCCCATTAAACAAAACAATAACAATATATATTTTTTAAATGTGCAAAAATATTTTGTAAAACTTTCTAAACACATAAAACAATTGGGTGAACTGGACTTTTATTTATCTTTTTTTTTATATATGTTTGAATATTTTATAAACAATTTTTGCAGAACAAATTGTAAAGTTATTATTTTATTGTATTTTATATTTGAAAAACTTGGAACAAATTTCGTTAATGTATTTAAGCTAACTTAAAAAATACTAAGCAGATAAATAAATCTAGATTTATTTTAAGTCTTACAAATGAAATACCTGGCTTTTGTGTTGTAATAGTTTTTGTTCGGTTTCGTTCCTCTTGTCTCCGTTTGTCGTACGATGGCGCGTCCTTAATGCGCAAATATTATGAATATTTTATTTTTACGCTAACAGTTCATCACGTAATCGTCACGCAGCAAATTCAAAGAGAAGCTGCAGCCTGAGAATACAGGCTCTACACACACACACACACACACGCTGATTGGACAGAAGGGTTATATAACCGTTATCCAGCAGGAGTCTATGAGAGACAGTGTGTAGAGGAATTCGTTTAGCTGTAGAACTGAAGAATACAATCCCAAACACACACACACACACACACACGAAACAGCACTGTATAATATAACTCTGTACAATCTGTTCTTTGAGTCTCCACCTTCTTTTAAGCCCTGCCTCCATCCTATGCAGCATTGCCACCTACTAAACATCCAAACGTTCCATTCTGTACCTGACCACGTGACAGCACGTGTTTATACGTGACAGACTGTACGCTAAAGTTCACACCAGGAAGTGCACCAGCTCGCGCAGTAAAATACACAGCATTCGTCAATAACCTGGCAATAAAGAGTTGTTGTTGTTTTTTTTTCCATATTAGCATGTTCCGTTTACGTTTCTCCATCGCCGCACCCGCTTTCGCAACCATCGCAGCAGCGCTCACGTTGAAGATCACAGAACGCTGTTTATACGCAAAGAATATGATATTTGTTCCAACACTCGATGCAGAAACTTAAGGAACTAGCGTTAAACAAACTGGACTTGTTTGTTAAATCATGCAGCAAGCTACTTAGCAACGTTTCTGTATTTGGCCATTAGCAAAATATTCTCCAATGTTAGCGGCCGCTGTTTAAACAGCACAGTTCCGATAACAAACAAGATAAAATTTTGTTGTCAAATTTAACTAAAGATTTCTGCCACAAATTTTATAAACACAAACAAATATTTCCCAACAGTTTAATTTCTTTCAGATTATCAAATTACAATTTTCACTTCCCAGTCAACTAAGGCACTAATATATATATTTAAGGGTACATGCAAATAACAATCTAAATACACAACAAAAAAAAGGAGAACACAAATTCACTAATAGAGTGGCGAGGAATTCTACAATACCTAGATCAACGTCTACAAGCTAAATGGACATGTTCATTGTTATGCTTGGTATGTATGACGTGTATGACGTAAATATGGTAACTATGGCTATTGGACAAAAGCTTTGACGTGCACGTTGGTGGTGAAAAAGCTCCACGAATAATAGATCTTTGTTTAAGTCTGTCAATGTGATCTGAAAATCAGCTACACCGTGTATCTGGCACAAGGCGGGGTGGGGTAACACTGGAAGAGGTAGCAGCTCATCGCAGGACAAACAAAAGCACACTTAGATTACAGTGTACGTCTTTAGACTGTGACTGGAACCAGAGTCCCTGGGGGAACCCCACCAAGCACAGGAGGAACGAACACACACACACACACAGAGCGAAGGTGGGTTTCGAACCCTCGACCCAGAATGAAGCCACCACGCTGCCTAAATGCGAAGTTTATGAAGGAGGTTGAATTGTCGTTGTTCATTAGCATGTGTGCTAGCTTAATATTTTTATTTGGAGTTGTGCACCGTCCTACAGCGTCCTCCCGCCGGTGGATTCCGGAGCTGCGCCGCCACAACTAAATTCCTCACACTTTGCGGTCCCTGGTAACGTCAGCGTATCGTACACGACAACTCATCTTACGACCAAAAACGTTATCACGATTCTATGATATGTGATGTCACGATATATCATGGTTGTCCGTAATAACAAAACCGTTTGACGTGCACCCTGTGTCCGTGTGCCCCAGCTGGGAAACTTGGGTAACCACCCCAGCACCAGCACCAGCGCCCCGGCTCCAGTGTCTCAGCGAGGCCTCCATGGTGCTCTAGCTCTTCTTCTTCCTCTTCTTCTTCTTCTTCTACGACTCGATCAGGCCTGATCCGTGCCATCGGATCCCACAGCACGCGAACGAGCATTATGGAGGAAAAGCCGATCGCTCGCGAGACGAGATAAGTAGCGCTCGTGACCGAAAATAGGTCATATAACAGATGGAAGATGGAATTGATGAAAACGTAGGAGATGAAGGCAGGAGAAGCCGGAGGAGGAGAAGGAGGAGAAGGAGTGTGTGCGTTTAATGTTACCTCACTGGCCCACACACACACACACACACCATTCTGCTTGTCTTCATCATGCCATAACAACAAACAGAAAAAGAAAAACAATACACCGACGACGTTCACCTTCTCGAGGCGCGCGGCCGGGTGTCCCCCCTGCTCGGTAGCTCTCGCGCGCGTTGCCATGGTGCGGATGGGTGGGCGGGTTTGAACGGACGGTACTGAGGAAAGGGGGGTGGGGGGGTGGGGGTGATGAAAGGGGGGGTGGATGTGTACCGATTCCGGTAACGCACTGTGTTTATTATTATTATTATTATTATTATTATTATTCGGTCCGCAAATTACCGGAGATAAAGAGACAAAATAAATAAATAAAACCGCCGAAGCCCAAGGTCACATCCCGCATCCCGCATCCATCCCGCGCCATGCAGCAGCATCACGCAGAACCTGCGAGGGAGGAGAAAAAAAACACGCGTGACTCAAATCAAACGCGCCGCTGTTCTGTTCCTGCGCTCCATTTTATCGCTCCATCCCCCCCCCCACATACCCCCCCCCCCCCCCCTCCGTTACCGGACATCATATCGATCATCACCGCGTCACCATCAGCGGGAAACATCTGTAACATCTGTGACGCTCCAACCGCAAAACATCAAAGCCACATCAAAGCCGAGCCGCGCTTACCATCATCTTCATCATGGTCGGGCTCGCGCGCGGATCCCCGGCTCTTCCGTTTCTCTCCGACCGCAGGTCCGAGCCCCGCAGATGCGCGCGCGCGCGGTTTGTGTGTGTGTGTGTGTGTGTGTGTGCACGCGCGCGCCTACGTAACGTCCGGTCAGAAACGAAACGGAGATAGAGAGAGAGAGAGAGAGAGAGAGAAAAAAGAAAAACAGAGAGGAGAGCCTGCACACACACCTCCCTCCTTCACTCTTTTATTCCCTTTTTTTCTCTCTATCTCTCCGAGAGAGTAAAGTGTGGGCGGGGCTTAAAGCTGCACTCAGCATCTCACATCATACCAAGGAGTCAAGGTGTGTGTGTGTGTGTGTGTGTGTGTGTTGCTTTTAATGCTTTAGAAATAAATATGCAAAAAAAAGATGAAATGATGCGCATTGTGTAATGACTTCACAGAGCTTCACCTGAAAACTGCAAACAGGAAATAAAAAAAAAAAGAAGAAACTGTACATGATGTTCTCTCTTCACTCCGAATGTCCTGATCCACCGCCCGACTTCACCCTCCTTCCCTAAATTTAGAAAGGGTTCATAGAGGAGACAGGACTTCCTGTTTACACACATGCAGCAGGGGCCAAAAGTTTTGAGAACGACACAAATGTTCATTTTCGCAAAGTCTGCTTCGGTGTTTTAAGATCTCTTCGTCAGATGTTACTCTGGTATACTAACGTATAATTACTGGTGGCAGGACACACTGGACTGATGTTAGTGCTCACCATTTCTTCTCAGGACAAACTTTTTTTCCGGACGCCCCAAACAACCAGAAAAGGGATTTATCAGAGAGACTGACTTGACCCCAGTCCTCAGCAGTCCAATCTCTGTAACTAGTGCAGAATATCACTCTGTCCCTGATGTTTTTCCTGCAGAGAACTGGTTCCTTTGCTGCCCTTTTTGAAATTTATGAAGATGAGCGCTACCACCAGTCCTGGTTGCTTCTCAGTCAAGAGAGACGGGCTCACTCACAATTTTGTCCAAGAACATGAATAACCATGAATAAAGAACGGTACAAAAACATGCTCCAAGAGAAACTTCTTCCAACCATCCAAGAATAGTTTGGTGATAAACATTGCCTTTTCCAGCATGGTGGAGCTCCCCACCATAAGGCAAAAGTCATAACTAAGTTTGTTCAGGGAACAAAACATGGATATTTTGGGTCCATGTCCAGGAAACTCGGCTCGTTCATCAGGGACAAACTGATCACTCTGACTCACACACGTTTCTTCACACTTTTTAAACTCATTTTTCTAATTATTATTATTATTATTATTATTATATTCTATAAAGCTGCTTTGTGACAATGACAATTGTTAAAAGTGCTGTTTAAATAAAGTTTTATTGAATTGAAAAGAGCTGCACTTAAAAAGAGCGGCAGGTAAAGAAACGAAAGAGGAAAAGAGAACATCAGAACTAAAGAAGGAAGAATAACAAAACATGAATGCTCTCCTGACAGAGAACTTTAACGAACCTTTAATCAGTTTCTGTTTTAAAATATTAACTTATATTAAATAATTATCATTATTATTTAAAATTATACCTCTTTCTACTCACTGATCTTCCCTTCGTTCTTTTTGGTATCCTCCTTGCTCCTCCTTTCTATTTACTTATTTTTCTGCCTCTTTATCTCAAACTGCTTTCTCTTAATCTGTCAAGTAACAGAATGTAACTATGGTGGAAGGAGTCTCCAGAGCATTTTGTTTCTCTGCAGTAACAAGCCAAAAGTGTTTTTATTTTTATTTTTATGTCTTGTGAACTCGAAGAGAGAGAATGAAGATGGCTGATGAGGGAACTAGTTTCTATAGTTTTTATAACAGAAGTCACAACAGGAACGCCATCGCAACATTAAATGAAAGAATAAATTGATAAAAATGGCATAATAAATAAAATTATTTCTTTTTAAAGAGGGCAAATCGCTGTGATTTTATATCCATATATTATCGGACTCCTGAGACTCAACAGGAATAAAACACCTCCAGCGTTTACACGGACGATACTTCTTCTTGGTTTTGCTGTTCTTTCTAACAGACTCCTCCTGCCATCAAACCGTCCTGCTGAAAGCTCATCACCTCAACTAACATGACCTCCACATGGGGCGTTAAATCCAGCAAGAGATAAACGATCAGATAAAGTGTTGCCCCGCTAATATTTACCTACTTAACGAGGATCGGGTCAGACGACTTACACTGACTTAGGTGTTTACATGATTGAGTTTTTAACCTGTTTGAGCTATTATTCTGATCAGTAGTAGGATTTAAGGCCGCATGTTGATTATCGGTGTGATGAAGTAGTCAGCAGTGAATATTTCAGGTGTTTTAGATGTAGTGGTTCCGCACTTGACCAGCAGAGGTCAGAATGAGATTAAATTGCAATTGGACCCTAAAGAAAAGTATAAAGCAGCTTCATTAGGTCGCAGGTCTTCAGTAAACCCCCCCAGTCCCAGTGTCGGCCCGTTCAAAAGACGACACAGGCAGTCGTCTAGGGCCCCGCCTTACGACAAGGTCCCCGTGCACATTATTAAAACCATTTCCTTCCCACCACAATGGAACGTGAATACATAAACATACCATTGCATTCGCAACACATGGACCCATTAAACATGATACAATTCACAACAGTGAGGAAAAAAATGAATGAATTAAAGTATGAGCTTTAACGTGCGTGTCTTTGCGCGTGTCCTTGTGAAAGAGAGTGCTGTCATTGGGAGATTTAACTGTGAAGCCAGCAGCTCAGGAGGGCAACTGATCCAGCATGTAAACAAAAGAGAAGGTCTAGAGAAATATCAATCAGATTTGGAGACGGTGAGCTTAAGATCTGTTTCTCATCACTGTTGCAGTCACAATTTTACTGTGGTACAGTTTGTTCATATGGAAGGTGCGTGTGTATACGTGTTAGATATTTTAATCTATTTAAAAAAAATTTATGTCTCTTGTTGAATATTTTGTTACTTAATGCATATTTATACACTTAAATATTGTCATTTTATGTGCTTTCTCATAACTTGTGAAATTGCTGTGACAGTTATTTACACCAGCAGTTTTCACAACCCTGATAAATTAATCCAAGATGTACGTGAGTAAGGAAATATTTAGCATATTTACACAATGGATAAAGGCATACATTTGATGTTTTGATTTTATTATCATAACGGAATGCTTGTATGTGGTGGTTAAAGATTTTCTTTTTCTTACCTAGATTTCCAGCCACAATTAGGAGTCTGCAAATTGGTAGCTGTCTTTCTGGTAATGCTGTACCACAGTATGGATTTCAGAGCAAAATAAAGACTAATGAAAATTCCACTGTTTTTTTTTTGTCTGAAGATTAGCTTTACACATTCGGTGGTTTAAAAATGAGACAGGCACTCTTTAGAGTTCTACTCCCACAGGCACAGTTTATCAACCTGCTGTTCACTGCTTTTGCCAGCACACCTGCCTGAATTCACTAGACTCACCCAGGTGTGTTAGACGCTTCCAGGACTTGATTACGAGCACTCCAATCACAGGGATCCAATCATCCCCGAGGTACCTGCTGCTTTCGAGATGCCGTAACCTAAAAAGAGAATCTTTTTAAGAAGCCCTGAGCTCCACGTGGTTTTTAGTGCATTTGGTCTCATCAGCTTTTCTGCATGAACCCGAAAAGGTCGCTCAAAAGCCCTGAGGCAGGATAAAGTCGACTTCACTTAGGAGTTCAGGAGCAGGAACTGCATAAAATGTAATACGATCTGACGCAATTTCTATTTTAAAAGGGTAAAAAGAGGAAGATGATCATTTATTCATACATCTTAAGTTAGTACTTGATCACAGTGAGAGTGACTGAACATCCAGTGTCTAAATGTCGAAGAGATGCTCCAAGGCTTTCCAAAATATAAAAGCAGTTTTTTTTCTGGAATGATAGAGAGGCACAAGCTAGTCTGTCTCTGGAAAACTAAGGGGAACCCCGTCAGCGTGGCTCCACAACACTTGCATATTACTTATGTACCTGCCTGTGTGTCTATTTACCTCCATATCTACCAACATAAACTTCTACGTACTTATTTACCCATCCATCTACTTACCTTCCTGTACATCTACCTATCTGCCTGTCTATTTAACTACATATCTACATACCTGCCTACGTATTTACCTGCCTATGTATGATTCTACCTGCCTGTGTGTCTATTTACAGACATACTGTATCTACCTAACTACATACCTACTCACCTTCCTGTACATCTATGGAAGTATGAGAGCCTAAATTCCCCAAAGCAAAATAGCACGTTGAATTACATGAACTGAAAAAAAAACTTGTTGCAATAAAAATGGTTGAATTTTTCTGCATTGCAATTAAATCTGAATAGGAATAAAATCCTTACAGCATTTACAATGCTTGAAATTGTTGGCACTACAATTTATTGTGGTTAGAAATTTCAAATGAAAATGCAATTCAAGCATTTAAAATTGAATGCAAAATTATTCAAGTTACTAAATTGCTGTTCAAAAATATTTTCAAGTGTTTAAAATACAATCTTTATTATTTTTCAACCTTACAGATTCAGGTAATAAATTCAGCTTGTTAAAATTCAGGTCTTCACATCCGGGATGTCGCAGTAAGACCAATGGATTGCAGATTGCTACGGTCCGTGCCGCAGTCTACTTCTCAGGAACTATTTAAGGTATGCAGCACTCTTAACAGGCTGCTAAAAAAAACCACGAGAGCAAAGGGTTTCCTTCCCCTGCGCTCAGTAAAGTGCAGTCACATTCCATAACAAAATGGGGTTAATTTCCTCAACATCAGCAACAGCAAACATGCTGTTAACACTTTGTTAAATTTATATTGCTTATAAATAAAGGTAACAGTGAGAACTTTAAGTAAGTAATTACGGCGGAGAGCTTTTTAAACATAACACTGTTTGTTGTGCAACTGGCAACCCAGTCTGTTAGTTGTTGTGCAACTGGCAACCCAGTCTGTTTATGCTGCGTTCCGATCGGTTAGTAGTTCCTGAATTTTATTACCTGAAATTATAGATTGTGTTTTAAACATTTGAAAATATTTTTAACAGCAACTTAGTAACTTGAATATTTTTGCATTGAATTTTAAATGCTTGAATTACATTTTTATTTGAAATATAGAACCACAATTAATTGCAGTGCCAGAAAAATTTCAAGCATTGTAAATGCGGTAACGACTTTTTCAATTCATATCAAATTGCAGCAGAAAAATTCTAAAATTTTTAGTGCAAAAAGTTTTTTTTTTTAATTCATGTAATTCAACGTGCTATTTTGCTTTGGGGAATTTTGGCCTGTTATACTTCCATACATCTACCTACGAATCTACCTACCCACACATCTACCCATTTATCTACCTATTATATATACATATATGTACCTACCTGTCTCTCAGCAAATCTGGCTCCAGAGTACTGAATGGAATTTGACTCGCCTATCCCTTATTTTACAACATTAACACATAAGATTAAGCAAATCAAATTCTTTATGAATATTTTATATTCTATTCATGTGTGGTGTGTTTTTTTTTTTGGTCCCAATCATTATTTCACTTGAACAGTCGTTACCCGGAGGCTGAGCAATGGTGGTTTCATTAACTCCTCAAAACAGACAAACACATTAAAGTCATAGCTAACACATTTTACAAAGACACAAAAATTCACTTGAGTCTGAGTTTATTTCCAGTTGAGAAGATGATTATTTTTGTCTGTGTGTGTGAGTGTGTATGCACTCGGAGGCAGTATGGGTAAACGGTGGTGATTGGCAGCTATTTAAATCCCAGAAACATTTAACTTGATGATTAAACATTCATTGTCTGTAATGATACATCTGTGTATTTGAAGAAAGAATTTTTTTTTTTAAAAGGTTTGTTTTGATTTCAGCTAGCTCACATACGCCAGCGGAACAAAAGTGTGAGCATTCATTTACATATCACGTTTAACAACTGTACCGAATGCAGAAAATACAAAAGAAAAGGTGCGAAATAACAATAAACCAGCATCAATTTTCTTGAAGAATTGTTTTTAAATGTGGGAACCATGGTCTTAGTATATACTGTGTTAAGTGCATGATGTTGGTTTTGGCAAGACATTTACAAAATGATTTCCAATCGACTATGGACCGTGTAGCAAGGAATACGAGAAAATGAATAGAGCTACTTCATCAACGTTTTATGATAGAACCAACCGAACGCTAGCATCGCTCGTAATCTCCCGGACGTTTCTTTTGTTCTGACGACACTTAAAAGCGTAATGTAAAGCTGCCCGAGACTGTTTATGTCGCTAAATAAAATGGATGAAAGATAAAACAAATAAAGTACTTACATTCATTTTTGACTTTTTTTTTTTTACTTGACTCTCCCCTCCCCTCAAACACTAACTACAGGGGGAAAAACTCTTTAAAGTAGAACAAAAAACATAATTTGAACATATAAAACTTTAAAGAGTTTTTGTTGTGTTTTGTTTTTGTTCCCAAGCATCACCGTGTTCACTAAAAGGTCCCCAGAAGTGTGAAAAAATGTAAAACGACTAACGATAAACGTAAAAAAAAAAAAAAAAAAATGTAGGACTTTCAACTTTAAAAAGTTTACAGAAAAGTGTTCAGCAGAAAATCTAAAAGATGTTAACCATCATTTGTTAAAAAAGGTTCAAGTCTTCTAGTCCTGTCAGAAAAGAGCAGCAGAAACTTTGATACATCGGCACAGTTTTGTTTCAAACTTGCGATCATATCGCAAAAATTTCTGTTTTGCGAGTCGGAAAAGATTTGCAAAGCACAAAACAAAAGCCCTACACTTCTGCACAAATATAAAATCATAGACAACTGCTACATAAACGCCAATCAACGTGGCAAATAAAAAAAAGACATCATTGATGTCTAAGAAAAAAAAAGAACTACACCATCACTAAAATATAATAGCTTATAACTGTAAAAATATAACAGTAACAGTAGAGATACAAATCATGATGGTCAGTAAACATCCAGCTGTGTCTTTGGCCATGAGACCTGGTCACTTTTTTTTATCTCCTGGGTGTTTACATGTTGCGTTTGGGCGTTGCCGTGGAGAACCCTGCCACCTCCAGCTCCGTTCTCCTACTCTTGGTCGTAATCTCTCTTGAAGCCTCAGATTGGTCAGATCGGTGATGAGGTATACCCTGGGTGATACCAACTGGTCGGCTTTTCCACTGTCCACCAGGGTCACCACCATTCCCTCCCGAAACGTCCCTGTCAGCAGCGATTTTCAGGATTCGTGCTGTGCTGCTATTCGGGTAAGCAGCCTTTAGGGGGAGATGGGAAGGCCTGACCGTTGGCTGACAGCTTAAACTAGAACTTTCCATCCAAGGGGTACGATGCGAGGATCTCTGTTGCTGCTGAGACACTGAGGTGTTCTTCTGAGAAGAGTCAAAGTCGCAGCCATGTCCCTGCCTCCAGCTCCGTCCTTGTTGAACCACGTCACAAAGGTCTCCTCCGTCTGCGCTGTTTTTCCTACGGTGAAAGGAAGCAGCCGTCTTGTGGCCGTGGGAAACAAGAGACGCGTAAAGCTCGCTGGTCTGGAGCTCGAGACTGTCCGTATCCAGAGAGCGACTACGTCGGTTCAGAGCGAGTGGTGCCGGAATCGGAGGACACGGCCGTCCGAGGCTGAGGTGACGAGGAAGGCTCGCGATACCCCAAGCGCTGCCAAGTAACAAACTTTGCTCGTAGGCATCAAAGGTTCTCTGATCGCACTCGGCGAAGGCGTCCTGCTGCAAGTAGCAGCCATCGTCTTCGAATGCCTCGAACGGGGATTCCAATTCCTCCTCTTCCTCTACAAGCTCTGGCTGTTCACACTCACCCTCGTTCTCCATGTCGACCACGTCAAAAGTAACAATAGCAGGAAGAGCACTTAGGCTTGGTCCGAATGGGGAGCTGGATTCCGAGCCATCCAAGCTCTCTGTGGAGTTGCGATAGAGTCTGGTGTTTTTGTTAAAATCTACTAACGCTTGTGAAAAACAGACCATTAGCTCCTCCTGTGATTGGCTGCAGCCTCTAGTGGGTGGTAAAGAGCCGTCATTGCACCTTTCTTGCTTGGAATACAGTACTGCATCTTTTACAAGGCTTGCTGCCTTCGAGGCTTGCGCGCTTAACCTTGAGTCGGCAGTTGTACCGTACAAGGTTCTGTGCTGCGCCTGCACCTGACCCCCCTGCACCTGAGACAAAACTTCTTTTAAGGCTTGGGAGCCTTCCTGCAGTTGTCTCTGTCCAGACTGGTGGTATCCTTCCTCTTCAGACCCTTCCAGAGGGGTTGAATCACTGTATATCCGCTCGCTACAATACAGAAGCTGATCTTTAGACGGGTTTCTCAGATTCTGCAACTCGCAACACAGCAGGGCATGCTGGATCTTACTCAATCGCTCCTCTTCTGTCTCCATGGCATCAGACGTCAATGGATAAAGAAGATCTCCTTTACCTTTGTTTCCACCCATTAACCCTCCACTGTCTTTAGAAGGTAAAGGCGGACTCAGCAATCTGTCGTCCGGCTCAAAAAGTTCGTAAAGGGCGTCGCCGCTATAGCTGTCCCGGGGAAGTCTTTCCTGCTGTGGACGTTCACGGGTATCCTCATCAGCTCCAGGTGTTGTGGAATCATAGTAACCCTCGTCGCTGTTTGGGACCGAGCCCTGGCGGTCACTCTGGGGAGTCAGAAGATCGTTAGGTGTAAGGACCGTGTCCGTTATTCCCAAAGGACTAGTGCTGGTGTTGCCGCTGATGCTGGTGGTGACGTGAAAGGAGCTGGTTGGCTGATCGGGGGTGGACGATGGGCTGACAGTCTGTTCTGATGGAAGGTAGCACACCTCGCTGCCCTCCGACTCCCACAGGCTGTGCAGGTAGTCATTGTCCACTTCGTCCGGTGTTGCCATCTCCTCTCCACCGCCCTGATATGTAACCAGACAGGAGCTGCGCTTGCCAGCATTACGACTTCCTCTCTCGCCGGATACTGAACTCTCCGCGACACTAACGTCGTCCTGATCGGCAATAATGTCACCACAACCAGTCAACGAGTCAAAACTCTTCAGAGAGGACACGTCTCCGAACATCAAGTTGTCAGCCGAGGTGGACATTGTGGCCGGGTCAGCCTCAGGTATGTCTGTGTGTTCTTCAGTGAGGCGCACCATCTCGGAGTCTGCACACAGCGGCTGCCGATACGTCACCAGACCACGCTGTTTCTTTTGCTCTGTTTCTTCCTCTTCCACATCTTGTCCTTCACCACTTTTTTCTTTTTCTTCTTCTTCTTCTTCCCCCATAGCCTTTCCCTTCGCCTTTAATTTCTGAGGCATTAGCATTTCCTCGATTTTACATGTGTGAACATTAACGGCGGGCGATTCAGCGAACACTCCGCTGTTGAATTCCGTAGGCACATCCGGCTCTAGCAAATCAATGTGACTCTTGTTGTCGTTGTTGTCAACATGACAACCGAGGTTTGTCATCTTACCAAGCACTATTTCACCCGAGGACATTTCGAGCATCTCGTTTTTATCTGCTTCGGCGTGATGTTTGTTTTTCCGGTGCTTCCTGATACTGCTGAAGAGACCTCGGAGGCCTCTCTTTTGTCGCGGGAGAGACTGAGACTTCGCGAAACTTTCCTGCGTTTTCTGCAGGTCACTCGAGCTGTTTGGGTTGTGGAACTCAAACTCTGCTGACGTCACATCGCCGCCACTTCTCATGCCGTCTTCCCAGCATGCCCTGCTTACACCATCGTACGTCTGGCTCTTGGTCACGCCCATTTTAGATGACCACCGTCCTTGACCCTTGCCTCTTCCCACAAAAAAGCTGGGCAGCATACAGATGCTCTTTCGACCTCCGAAAAACTTGAAAGCCGTCTTTCGTAGCTTCCCTGCCGGGGGCGTCTGGGGTGTCTGAGGATCGGGGGAGATTGGGTCTGAGGGAGGACCACCACCCGCTGCACCAGGCAGCTCACTTTCAACGGGAGTCTCCATGGCGACTCAGAAACTCGATGCTACAGTCGTATAATCATGACACGGACGCCACTCCCACGTGCATGTGAAGGGATGCGAAGGAAATGTCCATCAAACACATCTTCTGCCATGTCGCACCTAAAACACAAACAAACGGAAAAAAAACAATCAGACCTCAAGAACCATGACTTAAAACAAACAATGGCCAAGGAATGACACAGAACTGATGAGCTACCCATCATTAAAACATGAAATCGAAATTTTAGTGTAAATTTTTTTTTTCTTATTTACAGGTTGTAATCATTTGCAGGTCCACACCTTTTTTTGCTGCACAAGCTGATTACAGTGTTCTTTTCATCGCAACTTTTGATGCAGCATTTACATGGCTACACTGATCAGAGGGAACACAGCAATGGCACCAAGACCATAAATAAAGGCGAAGAAAGTGAGTTTTATCATGAGAGCTAGGCTAAAGATAAGTTCACACGGATCATCTCTCTCAAGCGACGTCCTTGCAAATGTAATTCTCTGGTGAACCAAACGGGGCTTTAAAGAACATCGCATCAACAAATTATGGAATACAGCATCATTACTTTCAGGAAACATTCCAACGTTTCTTTTCCTACACACACACACACACACGCAGTAGGGAATCATCAGACACCTCCTGGTACAACATTATCACAATACATATATTTATACACATTTTTCAAATTTGGCAAATAATTCACTCCTACCACACTGGTACCAAACATACACTGATCTGTCCATACATCTTTAAAGGTTCAGTTTTCATAGTTTAATTATCTTCTTTTGAAGTAACCTATGCTCTGTCACGCTTTAGTTTCTGTTTTTTACGCACGCTCTGTCTATACACAGTAAAATTCTTGCACTGTTTGACATATATAGCATTATATATAGCTGTTTGACATTTATAGGGGAAAAGGGCTAGATTACTGGTATATTAATTATTCTCGATTATCAGAAAAGCATCAGAAAAGCACCATTTTGTGATACCCTGGTCAAACCAAAGAATGAAGTGATACATGTGGAAGTGTAATTATTCTTCAATTCTGGGGCATCTTAGTTATGTGTATTATTAAAGCCTGAAATCAAGATCTATTCCTATTTATTCTAAGCAGGAATAGATCTTGATTTCAGGCTTTAATAATAATAATGTTGGTTTTTACAAACTCTTAAGAGAACATTGGGATAATTAGTGTGATTATGAGGTACAAATACTGCTGGTTAAACAGAAGCTCACTGTGTAAACAAAGCCGATAACACTTTATAGCGTGGCGCACTGCGGGCCGGCGCCTCTCGGTGTTGCATTTCCATGCTAAATGAATTTCTGAGAACTGAAATGGACTTCAACTGAGATAAACAGAGGAGCAGACGGGCGGGGAAGTGAGATTTAGAAGCTGACAGCTTGCAGATGGAGAAGTTGAAAAGATAAAAGCAATAATCTCACAGAACTTTAGTACTTTTACTCCAATTTCGCACCACTATAAACCATTTTTAACCCTTCTCTGTACCCTTTAGCCCGTCAACGCTTCCCTGGGGTTCCTCAGGGAGCGGTATCAGGACCGATTGCTAAAATTATTCCATCTTCCTGAAATGACGTTTTGACTTGCAACATCCGTTATAAGGACATAAGATTACAAATATAGGTTTTCCAAAATCACCTCAGAAACTTCCTTATGGAATGACAGGGGAAAAAATTTCTTTGGAATAAAACACAAACACAGTGACGCAACTAAACAACGTAGTTTGCATGTGATATCTATAACTGTAACATTTAAAGTGATTTATTCTTCACAAGAAATGAAAAAAAACAGCTCTTATTGCAAACTGCTTTTAGCTTAGCCAATTCTACAACAGGTCCATGACAGTACACACACTTACAGCATAAGCGAGTTTAAAATAAAATAAAGTTTTTTTTAATGACGGGTTAAACAAATACACGTTTAAATAATTATTATTTCTTTCTACATTACACCGAGCCTTATTTTGCCTTAGCTGAAATCCCACTCGTATTCCGACACATTCCAGCCTCCGGTCCATTCTCATTGGTTACGGCGAACCCGCCCCCTGTGCTGTGATTGGCTAACTTCACTCTCCAGCGAGCGAGAAGAGGTGAGCGGGTCCAATCGCAGAGTGCGGGGGCGGGACTTGTCGGAATGCGCGTGAGGAAACAACAAAGCCTTCGCTAACGGTTTGACTCGGTTAGCCTTCGGGCTAACGCTGCGTTCCCAGAGCTCATAACTCAGACTTTTCGTAATGCCTAATCGTTCTTTGTTTCGTTTCGTTCTGCGCCCGGATATCTAACTCGTAAAAACAGCATTTACACTAAAAGAACAAGAACAAATAAAACTGACTCACCATTTTATTCTTATTCCCGGTTTAGCAGCGGCACTTAGCAACAGTCTGTGCAGGAGGAAAATCACTCGAGCGTCTGAGCCTAGTCGTGGCGCGTCACTTCCGGGAAAAACCGCGTTGCCCGTCGGGAAATGTATTCCTAGAAAACGCATACAGAAATCAAAATACCATATAATAATAAATATATCATTGATATACATAATGGATTCTTATTTTAAATATTAAACTGTTCGATTGTAATACTACATTATCATCATTAATAGAATTTTATTGTTACTGGATGATTCGATATTGTTTTTTAAATTTTACAATTCCATTTAGAAAATTACTTAACTACATACTCGGAGAAAAATACAAATATTATGAAAATTGTAAATGTTTCCGAATTCCAAACCAGACACTAAGTGCAGCACAAAGCAATTCTAAGCCAAACGGAGTCTTGAGAGACCTATTTTCCCCCAAAAAAGATTAAAATAAAAAGAGTTTAACAAATTCCAATGTTTCAAAATAACAATTTATTCAAAGCTACTATTAATATTAATATACACATAACATAAAAAAACAAGTCATCTGATTTCACAGAAAATTTGCTGTAAAGTAATGTTAGGTCAAGTCAAATCTTATAAAAATAAATGCAAAAAGAATTTGAATTAAAAAAAAAAAAGCTTAGTGCAAAAAAGAAATAAAACAATGTGAAAATCAACAAAGTACAAAAAATATTTAAATTTGTATCAGTGTGCTGCAACAACACCAAAAAATAAAAATTGTACATTTTTGGCTTTTTTTTTTTTTACATGAATTTATTCATATTGTAACTGTTCAATTAATGTAACTTTGTTAGTTGTTTGTTTTTAGTTTTGTGCTGGAGCTTCACAATTAGTTAGCTATGCTAGCCTTGGACTCTTATGACTTTAGCACCGTGGCAAGCTAATTGAGTTAATGAGTGAGTTTTATTCCTCAGGATGAAAGGCTTACATACTTGCAACATAAATATACACAACTTTTTATTAACTGTAAATTAAAAAAAAGTAAAATGTAACAAAAAAGTGCAGTAACGGAGTGCAACGCTTCTTCTTCTCTTGTCTTTGATCATCGTATTTTTGTTATGTAGATCCATTAGGTTTGCGTTTGTGTAGCATTTATTACTAATTATTTAGTTTACCATCTCGCGATCACATTTTGCAACAACCTCGTGCCTACATTTTATACGCCACAATTTATTTTAACGCTAAACACACACAAAAAATGTACAAACTGTAAACGCCAAATAAACATCTTGTTTTATCAGCATAGTAGAAAAAAACAAAAGTTATCGTTTTTGATCTTTTTGATTTTTTAGTTTTTTTTTAAATGTTTTGAAAAATACCAACATAGCAAAAATGTCTAAAAGTTCAGTGTTCCTCCAAAACTATTAGTAATTTTGTTTACAATCAGAAATTTTGATAAAGGAAGAAGTGCCTTTGGGCGTGTTTTAAAAAAATGCCATGCCGTGATCACTTTGGCATTTTGAGGGCGTGGCTTAAACCATGTTTTTATTTATGAAATATACAAAGGGTTGTCAGGGGCGTGGCTAAAATACCATCCATTATTAGTGCTGTAATGCATAAAATAACTGAAATTTGTATAAAAGGGCATGGCCGGAATGTTTTATGCGAGATTGTCAGGGGCATGGCTAAGAAATGCAACTGTCTTACAACAATTTGTGTACTCATGTTCAGAAAAAACATCTTCATTGAGTGTTTTACTATGAAAAAAATTAATTCTTTGAGATGTTAAAAATGTGTGGATGTTTGGGGGTGTGGCTAAATGAGCATTTATTACAAATATCCATGTTTAATATATACTGTTTATATATATTTTTTTAAACAATTTTTTTGTACTTTATGTACAATGACTTCTTATTTATTTTACATTCAATATATTGTTAAAATACCATTTAAGGGGAGTGGCTTCAACTAAAGTGTTAATCTGTCACTGTAATAATGTTGTTCACAGTGTGTGTGTGTGTCCTGAGTTTGTTCTTTCCCTTTGGATTACAGCTCCAACCCAAATGTCAGTTTTGTTACTATGGCGATTGAAGGGGATCTGTTTTCTCTGCCTCCTATTCAGAGATCTGCGTTGCCATAGAAACAGGTTTGTCCTTTTCCGTCACCTTCGTCTCGCTCCCGGCTTTTCCCTGATCCGACTCCGCCTCTCCTCCAGTGCTTTCACTCGAACACGTAGAGTCTCCGTTCATCTGGTCAAAGGAGGATGTGGGCGTGGCCTCGGCGTGGCCGTTCCGATCAGGAAGCGTGCTGATTGGTCCATCAGGGGCCGAGAGGACTCCGTCAGCAATAGCTAGCTGCTGATTGGTGGAGAATGATCAACGTTACCCAAATGGATTCATACAATTGAAAATTGACGGAAATATCGGAACGGCGCTTACTCTCTGCAGGTCCGTCATGGTCCTCTCCTCGAAGGTTTGTCTCTCCGTCAGGGACAGCAGTGTGTCCAGGATGGACTGTCTCGGGTGTATCCCTTTATCGTAATGGTTATACATTCCGCACCAAAACCTGACACACAAACACACACAAACCAAATATCAAATAACAAAGAGTTTTTGATGTAGAACTGTTTTAAGTTTGTGTTGACGATTGTGTGTGTGTATGTGTGCGTGTGTGTGTGTGCGTGCATACTTGAAATGCAGTGGCAGTGTGTTGGGTCTCAGTAAGCCGTTGTGTGTAGTGCGTTTGTACAGCGGGTTCCTGAACTCATCCTGATGCTCCAGGAGATATGGCCACACAGAGAACGTCCTCTCTCTGAGCCTGAACACACACACACACACACACTTTTTAAAATACCCAGAAAAATTAAATCTCAGAAAACACTACAGACAAAAAAAAAAAAAACACTGCTTTTATTTTTACTTTTTAATTTTGTTTTCTAATTATTGTTTTATTTATTATTATTTTTTATTTATTGTTTTGTTGTGTATCCTGCTGTAAATGCTAGCGGTGACTAGCAGTTTGGTCGATCAACACTTTATTAGTAAAGTGGTCATGTTCCGTGTTCCGTAGCCAAGTCTGCTGCTTGGCTAGCTACTTACATTTGTCAGGTACATAACTTTTATATAAACTCTTTGTGAGGACCGGATGTCCCCATAGTGACATTACATGACGCGTGTGTGAATATAATTTGTACCTTAGCTGCTCTCTCTCTCGCTGGTTGTTGCCGATGAAGTTGCCGTAGTGACAGGAGTAAACATGTTCGTGGATGGACAGCAGGAAGCGCTCAGTAAACTGAAACGCGCAGGGGAACTGCTCCATCAGCTGCCACACACACTCCACAAACTGTGTAAACACGGGGGACACCTCCTTAGGGTCGCCTTCCAGGTGTCCACACCTAAACACACACACGTTATGGGGACATTCGATCCTCACAAAGCTTTTTTATACATGAACACTGTTGCTAAGCAACTGCAAAGCAGTAACAATGCGCGAGTAGGGCTAATGATTTAGCACGGTACCCACGTCACAGCTAGCTAGCTTATCGTTCAGTTAGCTAGATACTGGATGTTTATCAGGGAGATCACTAGATTTGTCAACAGGCTGCTAAAACGTGCCGTACTGATACTGGATCATCAAGTCCACACTTTAGATAAAACTAGTAAGTTAAGTTATTCAGCTGCTGTTTACATTTTTTTTTAATTGCTTCAAACACATGAGACTACTTGGGATTCTTGCTAACTGTTTCAAACTGATTTTTTACTTTTATAAATTCGCTGTGTGAACCTGCGTGATTGGACCATAATGGCTTCAGATTATACCTAAAACATGTGGCTTAAAATGTTTAGTGTTAAACTTTCATGTTACGCTTTTATCACCTGTGGTTGAATTTGTGTCCAAAAGCAATCCACTCCTTCTCAATCAGAACCTGAAACATCAGGAACATGTTAGAATTAGCATAATAAGTCAATAATTCCTGCTGTGTGTGTGTGTAAGTGTGTGTGTGCGCGCACTCACCATAAGTCCTTTGATGGTTCTGTAATAGGGGTCGAGCAGCAGGCAGGCGAGAGAACACACCTGAGCCGTGCGATCCCATCCATCAGAACAGTGCACTAACACACTCGCTCCCTCATCCCCTACTGCCTACACACACACACACACACACGTCATGTGTAGTATTTACGGGGACACCCAGTCCTCAGAAAGCAGTATACCCTGGACATCTACACTCGTAACTGTTAGATGATGTAGAACAACGTTTGATAAAGTGAAGTACGTACTTTAGAGAGGAAGACTCCGGCGTCCATGACGGCTTTGATGTGTTTCAGCCAGCCAGAGTTTTCCAGTCCGGTCAGATAGTCGCTCATAGACGTGTTATTCTGAGCACACACTGATGGGATAAAAATAAATAAATAAATGTTATCATTGTTTTTATAATTAAATAATAAAAAATTTTTTTAGATCAGCTCACACTCAAAACAGGTTAAGTTCTGAGTTAAGTCATAATCTGTGTGTGTGTGTGTGTGTGTGTGTGTGTGCTTACACTCCAGTAGTTTCTGTAAACTGCTTCTCATGACATGGATGTTCTCAATGCCCTGAAAGTGAAACCTGATATTGGGATAGTTGTCCTCATTTTCGTATCCCTTTCCCGCCGCTCGGTTAGCCATAGCGTTCAGCTAAACACACACACACACACGCACGCACAGTTAGATAACTAATCGAAATATTTTGCTAGCTTAACAGTTACCTGATAAAGACAGATAACTCTAAAGCCAGCTTTAAACTCTAAGGTTGAGGGTCATAGGTTGTGTCCAAAATGTATACATGGGGGAGGGGGACATTAGACTAACAGCCAACCGACTGGGGTTGAAGGTTGACGGTGGTACCTTGGGCCGTGTGTCCACCACGTAAATAAAGGGACAGTTGGGATTGGCTTCACTGATGGCCTGCAGCATCTGTTCATCCTCGATACAGCGGGAACTTAAACCAGAGAGAGGCTGACTACACCGACAGATCGCTGCCTAGCAACACAACAAACAAACAAACAAATATGTAAACAATAGCGAATGTCTGCCGCTGATGGATTTTATGGCAGTTCAATTGGGATTTTGTGACAATTACATAACTGTATAAACATCTGTGTCACGTACACGCCCACCAGTCCTCCGTACACGCCCACCGCCCCCCCGTACACGCCCACCAGTCCTCCGTACACGCCCACCAGTCCTCCGTACACGCCCACCAGTCCTCCGTACACGCCCACCGGCCCCTCTATATCTTTCTATACGCCTGTATGTTCCTTTATACACCCCTCTGCTTTTATGCCAACATGTCCCTTAATAAACACAAGTATGTCCCTCTTTTGCCTGTATTTTTATTTTTTTTATACACCCCTCTTTACACCCATCTGTCCCTTTATGCACTCAGACATGTCTCTATACGACCCTTTGTTTCTCCACACATTAATCTCGTCTAAAGTCCTCCACACACCCATCTGTACACGTCCATCCTTCCCTCTACGTGCCGTCCGTCCCTTCACACGACCCCACCACCCCTCTGTCCATCTGCACGGCTGTTGGTCATTCTGTGTCTACACAGAGTACACACCTGTCCATCCCACTATACATCTGTCTGTCTATACCACTCTGTGTCTCTTAGTCTGCGTGTCTCTCCATCTTTTCAGTAGAGGGCACATGCTGATATGACTAAACCTAAATCATTGGTGTGTGTGTGCGTGTGTGTGTGAGAGAGAGTGTTTACCTTGGTGTCTTTGTGATAATACGACAGAGCGGGCAGGCGGCCCCGACTCCTAAACTTGGCGCTGCCTGTTACCGTAGCAACACTGGCACATTTAGGAACGCCGAGCACAGGCGGGTAGGTGGAGCAGAGCTGAGAGAAAGACAGCAGAGTCAGTGTTTACAGGAAGTGCAGGACTGCTGACTCAGACAGGAAGCGCGCTCGTACCTCGTAGTTACTGTTGAGGTCGCTGATTTCCCACAATTCATTGGGCAGGCCCATCCTGCTGAAGTCGGCGGTCACGCTGATGAGGTCCCAGCCCCGCCGCCGCTCGTCTTCACCCTGCTGGGGGTTGAAGAGGAAGGCGTAGAGCTCCTCCTCCTTCACTGCAGCATCACAGGAACGTTATCGTCATGCTGAGCGTGTCCGAGTGAGTGTGCGCTTGTGTACACCAGTGTGTGTGTGTGTGTACCTGGTTGAGACAGACGCAGGAGGGACTGATGGACATCCTGGGCTTCCTTCTCTCGGGGCAGCACCAGGTGGAGACGCTGAAAGGTTTTACAGTGGATGAGTAGCGGACTTCCAGACCCCGTGGTCGGAAGTTTTTCTACGGACGAGATGTGATGATGCAGAACCTACACACACGCGCACACATTTTACAATGACCGTGTCTCCACCCACAGTGTTCACTACAAATGGACTAAGGAACTTTTCACACACGACATCATCGCTAAATTTATGACTTGCTGGAAAACTTCCATACCTAACGTTACCTAGTTTGACATTTTAACCAAATGCTAGTTTTGCTAAATGCTAACTAGTTCGCTAGAAATTTTTACTTGATATGCAATTGTGTAAGCCATATCTAGGCCGCTATCAAATGAACTAATGTTTATTCTAATTATGTAATAAATTACTGTATAAATATTAGGTTCTAGCTTAGCTGACCTAGATAAACTATTAAACATACTAAAAAGTATCCTAGACACTACTATTTTTTTCTATTATAGGTTATAACACAATGCTAATTGTGCAATTATTAATGCAATTTTTAGCAGCTAAATTTACACTTTTGCCATTTTATTACACCTGTCTTAACATTACGTTCATAAACCATGCTAACGTTTGCGAGGCAGAAAAATTTGCTTTAAAACACGTCTTACGTACATCCTTTGGCAAATCTGTAAGAATAATAATTATCTGTAAAACTTTGTCCGATTCCAAGTATAAAATCGTTACCCATAATTCCTTGCGCGTGGTGTTCGATTGCTCGACGTAAATGAGGTGCGTCGCTGTGAGGTACAGCGTGCCGACCGCCGGCTTTTTGGCAGCGTATCTGTCCAACAGCTTCACGTGTTCGACCTGCAAACAAACAACACAAAAAAAACACCAGCTGGTAAATAAATCAAATAAATTAGTTTTGTTTATATATATATATATATATATATATAATTTACTAACACATCTGAGAAAAACGTTGACGTCTTAGACGTTTCCGTGCCATTTTTATTACAACAGCCGCGTAGCTAGCTAATGACCATCCCGGTTGCCTAGCAACACTAACAAAAAAACAAAAAAAATAACTGATTCCTCACACTCTCGGTGTGTGTCTTTTTAAAAATGGCTGTTGGTCATAAGTATTGGCACCCACTGAGCACACAACTCCACAAAAACACAATTTTAAAACAATCTGACATGCAAAAGGTTTTTTTGGTTTGGTTGTCTTTTTACGGCTTTGTGGAACATTCTGCTATTCTTTTCAAAAGGCCACGATTTCTAAACTATTGGCACCCACCCATAACAGCAATAAAGTCTCAATGTTAATCCAGGTCTTTAAAAAAAAAAAAACAGCAAGTCACTTCCTATGAACTTTAAGTCGATCGGCTTTCTCACACCGAGGGCTGTCAGTCAAATGTGCTTAGTAGAATATTTAGCCACGCCCATTTCTGATTATTAAATCCCATTCAAACCATTTTTCTTCTTTTTTGATGAATGTTATTTATAGGCACACTGTTTTTTTTATTTACTTTTTTGTTCTTATCCTCTGTGTGTGTGTGTGTGTGTGTGTGTGTGTGTGTGTGTGTGAGTGAGTGAGTGAGTGAGTGAGTGAGTGAGTGAAAGTTAGAGAAAGACAGAGCACAGTGAGCAGGAAATCCTGAGTCTTCTTTTAGCAGCTCATACAAGCTCAGACCTGACACACACACACACACACACACACACACACACACACACACACACACACACACATTCTGCTTTAGACTTTGAGACTGACTGGTTTAACACACATGGGCAGTTTTTGGAGTCTCGTGATGATCATGCATTAAAGCATGAAAATGTTTTACAGCACAACATAAAAACAGTGTGTACACACACACACACACACACACACACATAAATATTTATGCATAAATATAAAACCTGCACATCATTATCATCTGCAGCTTCCTGTTGGACATAGGGTGCGCTATAAATCATCATGTTATACATTACTAAATGTGTGCAGAGTTTCACTTCTTCAAAAGTAATCACACCATGCAGAAATACCTTTATAAGGCGCGCGAGCGCACACACACGCGCACACACACACTTTCAGTCAAGTTCATCATCAGTGACAGTTATTTTAATTGCTTTATTCCTTCTTAAATCTTACCTTCGGGGTCAGAATGTGCTCCATGATGAGAGCCGCTGTCAGATCCGACACTTTATTCTGTAGTTTTGTGATTAAACTCGCTGTTTGTCTCCCTGCATTGTTTTCAGGAAATCACACTGCGACTTGCAGGCGCGCGCTGACAGGCACGAGCGCGACACCGCTGGTCAGCTGACCTCCCCAGAATCTCGCGAGAGTAGATCTCGTTGTCAAAACGGCTTCCGGTTTGGACACTCATCTTATTTTTCAGAAAGAAATGCACAAATAAATAATTATATACAAGTTATCGAGTTGTATTTTTCTTGTACAATTACAGAAAAGGATAGATAAGGCTATATAGTAATAATTATAATAAGATGGTCTTGATATGTAGTAATTAGCGCGTATGAGCCGGACGCTAAAGCTAGCTAGATAAACGAACGGCTGTTATGGGATTTGTAGTTTGTTTGTTTTTGTAGCCTCGTGCACGGCCTACAAATTGTAACCCTGAAGTCACTGTGTGAAATACGTAAAATTGTTAAGATTTACAGTTTAAAAAAACTTTGTATGTTCTAAACAATACTGTTCTGTGAGCTCATCACACTCATAAAGTGCTGAAGATATCACAGCCGTGCTGATATTTACTACAACGGCACGACCTTAAGTGTAATATTGCTTAATTAACAAAGCTTGTTTTTGTTAAATTTTTATTTCTAATGTAAACAATAAATGAGGCGGCACGGTGGTGTAGTGGTTAGCACTCGTCTCGTCCCGGCTAGTCTCGATTCCCATGTCTGTGTGCATGGAGTTTGCATGTTCTCCCCATGCTTGGTGGGTTTTCTCCGGGTACTCTGGTAGGTTAGGTTAATTGACGTTCCCAAAATTGCCCATAGTGTGTGAATGGGTGTTTGTGTGTGCTCCGCTGTTGCCGGTTCCCAGGTCCTAGATGAGAAAGGAGAAGGGTTGGGCGTAGGGCTAGCAACCCGCCCCTAAAAAATCATCCGCTACGGAAACAATGAGTAAAACTCGTTGCCCTATACACAGATCGCCTTAAATAAATGAAATAAAACAATAAATGTGCAAATTGCTTCCTCGAAACTCCAAATCTCATACACCCCCTACAGTTTTTGTAGCTTTAGCATCTGGCTAATAAGCGATAATTACTACATATCTACGTAAATCACCGATTGCATTAGGCAGCTTTTAAATTATTCATGTTTCGAAGACTAAACTATTATTTTGTGGTTGTGAAAGAAAAGAATATGAATGCTTGTATACATTACTCACAATAAGTTAGGGATATTGTTATTTACATGATTGTTTTACATATTTGCTCTGAATTTGAATGAAATAAGTAAAAGTTCCCTTTGATATTACTTATAATGTATAAGAAAAACACCATTTTCAAACATTAGTTTAATATTTATTACCCCAAAAATGTAGACAATAACAGGGATAGCCCCAAATAACAAAAATTGACAATGTCAGTAGCGGCTGTTTCCACCATTTGCCGCAGTGACAGCTTGACAGTGACGTCTCAGCTCCGCACTAGCCTCATGATGTTGTTCTGAGGCAATGCATTCCAGTTCTGCCAGGGCACGTGGGGGTGGGGTACGATCATCCTGTCTCTGCTTCAACTGGTCCCAGACGTGCTCTATGGGGTTCAGGTCAGGGGACACTGATGGCTGTATCATATGAGACACTCCAACAGGGGTAGCTCAGTGGTTAAGGCATTGGACTACAGTTCGGAAGATCCCAGGTTCAAACCCCACAACCACCAAGTTGCCATTGTTGGGCCCTTGAGCGCGGCCCTTAACCCTCAACTGCTCAGATGTGTAATGAGATAAAAATGTAAGTCGCTCTGGATAAGAGCGTCTGCCAAATGCCTAAATGTAAATGTAAATCATCATCCATGAACAGAAAGTTGGGGGTGTGCTGGCGGAATTGAAGTATATTGATGGGTTCTATGATGTCTCTGAGGTAAGAACGTGCAGTGACTGAGCCATGTACAATAACCAAATCTGTTTTGCGCTGACTGGTGATGCCTGGCCAGACTGTTGCACCTCCTCCACCAAAGCAAACCATGGGGACCATGTTGACCTCAGCATATCGCTCACCTTGCCTTCTCCAGCAACGCTGACGACAATCATTTCTGTGGACAGGACGGTAGACCACTGCTGCATTGTCCAGGACACATGGTCTTGTGTCTTGGTGTCAGTGGAGTCACCTGCAATTGTCGTCTGGCATTCGAGCCAAAGCGGTGGAGTCGGTTGAGAATGTTTTGTCTGGAAACCCTAGTACCCCTCGCATCTCGTAAATAGGCCTGCAGCTGTGCGGCAGTTGCATAACGATGTCTGAGTGCATGGGTCCTTAGGTACTGGTCATCGTTGCTGTCAGTCACTAGTGGGGCTTCACTCCTGGGTCTGTCATGAACTCTGCCAGTATTTCTGTGTCTTGATGCAAGTCTGCTGATAACATTTTGTGTAAGAGCCATATTTCATTCTTAGGATTCTGTTGTTGCGTTTATTTAAAGTTTATTGGTTAAGCATTCATTTATGTTAATCGTAAGTTGTTCTGTGAAGTCATTCCATAATTGCATAGTTGGATGTCTATTACGCACGGTAGAAGTTATTAGGATACGGACGTTGTGAAGAACACAAGCTTTTGACCGTAATCAAAAACCCGTAATAAGATACAGCAAATAAGTTGTTGTAACCCTAGTGGATTTATGCAAGAAAACTGTAAGAAATGTTGAACGTTTGATGTTAAAAAATAAACGAAAAGACAAAGAATTCATGGACGTCCGAGTCGTGAGTAATTCAGTTCAATAAGAAAGAATGAGACACACCAAGTTCACAAGCAACATCTGACTGCCTGCCACTGACCCGAAGGCGCGCCATGGCCAGGTGGCGCCGCTCGTCCATTGAGTGACGTTGTGTGTTCATGGCTGTTTGAACAATGAACTTGGAATGACTTACTGACAATACCTGCTTTTTATATCCACAGAATGTTGAAATTGATGCCACATTAAAAAAGGTTGTCTTTTGGGATTGCACACCTGTACAGAATGAGACAATTACATGGAAAACACAAAATGAGGTGTGTCTATCACCCCAATACAATTACCTCCCTGTCCCAAAAATGTCTGAAGTAAAACAAACACTGTATGTCAGACATCCACTAAGTCTCTCACAATATCCCTAACACATTATAGTGTATAATATTTACTTGTGCTATGTTTCTCAAACAAGTAACTACACCCGGAAGCCATTTTGATTTCTACGCAAAGAGATCTCGCCATTTCTCATTAGTTTTGTGGATTATTATATGAATAATATCTGTAATGGTTGGAATTGTGGGATAACATACTCAAGGTCGTGCTCTTGTACTGAATGCAGTCGTAGGGTACTGAAGAAATCACTGTACTCATTTTCAGTACAACAGCACAACTTTGAGTGTGTGGGTTTGGCGACCGATAGTGAGTGTAATTAACTGGGGTAAAAGTGAGAGATTTACTTTATATTTTCCTGTTTTTTTTTTCTCCTCACCTCTTGGCTACATAGTACCCATGAAAGTTTAAAACTACTTTTACTTGTTAATAAACCAGAAGGAGAATAACTTTGTTGTGAATGTGGGTTTTGGCAGGCAGCTGCTTAACCTCAGTACTGCAAACTGTACAGACCTACTTTCATCCATGCTTATTTTAGTGTAATTATTCACTGTAGAACACCTACATACATATACAGTAGTTAAATGTCCCATTGCTGTTATCATCCTTCGTTGAACGCCTCTCGTCTAATCAGATCACTCTGAGAACTACTGTATATATATATATATATATATATATATAGTTGCATAATGCAGTAATGTAATGCATTACATTTTAAATGCATGAAATTTGATTACAGTTACCAATGTCAATAACATTACGTTACTAGCATTACAAATTTGTTTAAAATTAAATCTAAATGCATTTACAAATCACGTTTTGCGCAGCAGCATCAGTTAACGAGCATGCGCTTTCACCAATCGCCAGGGAGCTTGTAGTTTTACATTAGCTGTTGTAACGGGTTCACTGTTCACTGGCACCACAGACACAAGGTGAGGTCTTACGGAAATCGGGATCATTTTATTTAAAAAAGCAGAAAAGAAGAAAGGTTAAAGAAGGAAGCATGGGGAAAGGGGGAGGATTTTTAACATTGAAAAAGCTCACCCCGAACTACATAGCGAGCCTACGGAGTGAGCGAGGAGCAACAAGGTGCTGCCCATCTGTTCAGCATGGATGATAATAATCGGCAAAGTAACTTAAAAGTAATATAAATTGTAATCTGAATCAGTAATGTAATTAAAATATAATTTTTAAGTAGTAATTGATAATTTGTAATAGTAATAGATTACTTTTTTTGAGTAACTTACCCAACACTATATATATATATATATATATCAGGCGGTGCTGAATGCTGAATGCAGTGTTAGTCTACTTATTTTTTTCTGTTGTTTGGAATCCAGTAGGTTGCATTACTGTAGGTCTCACTGTTCCTCACCTTCCCGACCCCCTTAAAGCCAATTTTCCAAACCAGCCTTCCTTAAAAACATCTAATGCTTTCTTCCCTGATCTCGTCTTGTCTTGCTCTGTATGTACTTATCGTCTTCTTCAGCAGGTACTTCCACAGACTTTTTCTTCTCGACACATTTCCTCTCTGTACCATTTAGAATTTAGTTAAAGTTCTGTAAGTTGCATTACCGCCACCTATAGATCTCTCTCTCTCTCTCTCTCTCTCTCTCTCTCTTTCTCTCCTCAGCTTCCCTGTCCTTTAAGGCCGAGTTTCCAGTCCAATCTTTCTTAAAAACAGCAAATGTTTCCTTCGCTGATCGTTGACTCCCCATTGTGAAATAAATAAGGAAAATGAATAAAACCCAGAGTACTGACATGTCTAATGATACTTAATGTTTTTCAGACAGAGCGATTTCTTTTTTTTTCTTTCTTCTAGCAAGATGAGCACCATATTAAGGATTTTTTAAACTAATCATTACAAAAACAATATAAACAACTTGAAATGGCATTATTACAGAATCCCTTGAGGTATTTTCTCACAAACAAACAAAACCATGTACTTTACCTTAAGAGCTAAAAGAAAAGGATTACAATTGGAAAGATCTTTAAAAAATTATGCCAATCATGTGACCACTAAAAGCTAATAAACTGTGTAATTTTATAATTTCTGCTTTTTTTATTGCGACCACGATTGTATCTCGTGCGCACAGCACAAATAAATAAACATTAGGAATAGCTCTGTATATGTTTTCCCTGACAAACCTGTGTGTGTTAGTGGGTGTGTGTGTGTGTGTGTGTGTGACTCCAGCTCTAACGTGCTCCATTATCAGACAGCACGGCCAGAGGGTCGGGAGGTCGTTACTATAACAATGGTTGGAGCGATAGGGGTCCTCCCAGGCAATTAGGCAAATCTGATGGGCCCACCCACAGGAGTGTGTGTGTGTGTGTGTGTGTGTGTGTGTTGGGGGGGTGCGGGGGTTAAAGAGGTTAAAGAGGAATCCAGACATGTTTACGAAACACTAAAGAGTCCGTTTTCTCTACCAAAAACCTGCTGATCTGGAATCCAGATCTAACCGCAGGGGCAGAATTTCATCGCCATGACAACAAGCGTCATTATATAAATAAATCATGAGGTTTTGTCAAAAAAATATATATTTTAAGTAGTTAAGAAAAATTGTAAAAACTGGATAAAGGAAAGTTTCGAGGCTGGTGTGAGGGATATCACTTGCTAGCATGCTAGCTAAAGGGTTTTACTACACAACATAGATGCAGGTTAGCTAGCATGCTAGTGCTTAGCTTTGCTTATAGCCAACCACAGCGGGCTTCTTAGCTAACCTGACTAACCACAAGAGTCAAATAGATACTGTTAGCCGGAGTGTGTTTAACTTAGCTACTGTGGCTAAATCAGAATCTTTTTGGTTTAAATTTTTTTTTTTAAAACAACCTTTCTGATGCTAACAGAACTCGCTTTAGCTTAAACATATCTCAGCGTTGTTCTGTATGTTTGCGTACAGGAATTAAACTTAAATTACAAATAAGTATGAGTCTGAATTATATTTGATCAGCACAAAGCTCAATAAATCGTTTAACTGAATCAGTTTAAATGATTATCTGATTCCCTGGGTCATATCTCCATAATACACTCAGCGTTCAATAGACTGAGGCTGAGAGAACACTGTTGCTAGGAAACTGGGAAATATCGATGCCTTAGCTAGCATGTGCTTGTAAAGATGGTTTCGTTCCAGACACTGGAAAACACACACAAGTGGTAAAAGTGACACAGAAACATCCTGAACGTCAACATTTACCTCAGACGTTTATAGAAGAAAGACTCTGCAATGACAGTTAGCATCGGCCGCTTCCATGGGTGCCGATATTTTGAGGAAATAAATACAGTGTATTCCGAACACACACACACCAAAAAAGTTGTGAACGACTCCAAGCAATGTGTTTATACCTAAAAACAAAATGCTTCACATACACAAACACACACACACACACACTTCATGATTTAGCAGACATTCCACCAAATGGTGATTCAGAAAGCAAATACCTTCACCTCCTGGGTTTGGGCTGAGTAAATCCCTCACACACACACACACACACACACACAGTGAGTAAAGTGTCGCTCCAGGCCACATCGTCTCTCAGACATGTCGCTAATCCTTTAGCTGCTAGTTAAAGTCAATCATTCGAGTATGTTGCTGAATTAGCATGCTAATCCCAGCAGCCGCTCTTTGTTTACCTCATGCTAATGTGCTAGCTTGCAAACAATGGCAGTTAAGGCTCTATTGTGTTAAAGCTAATCTGTGCTAATAATGCAGTGATGTGGTCAGAGTTAAGTGTCCAGCTGGAAAGACTTAACGACATCAGGCTCGGGTTAGACTGGATTAATTTTTTTTTTTAAAGCCAAACGGGTTTTACTGAAGAAGGAAAGCTAATCATCTAATCAGCTAATACACAGTTATATTAGCATACAGGAGCTCAGGCGCTAGACTAGTGCTGCTATATAGTATTGGACAGGTTTTTTTACACACATGGTTAAAAGTTTAAATGTTTAATAACTGTAGTGTGTGTGTGTGTGTGTGTGTGTGTGTGTGTGTGTGTTTGACAGATGTGCAACGACAGTCAGCTGACTGATAAAAGAAACAGAGGCAGGCCAATGCTGTCTCCTTTACTGTAACCTCTAACCTCTCACATGCAAACACACACACAGACACACACACATTCCTCCTGGCTCCAGACGCTGTCAAATGTGTTGTACATGTGCCCTCAGAGCAGGAGTGTGTGTTGCATTGACATACCATTAATGATGGGTGTCTAAGTGGTGTTTTGCAGGTTAGAATTTGTGCAGTGTGTTTCTTGCTCTAACACACTATGTGTGTGTGTGTGTGTGTGTGTGTGTGTGTATAAAGTGTGTTTCTTGCTTTAACACTCTTACATTTACAGTGTGTAATCAATGTATTGTAAATTTGAATTGTAAATTTGAATTTTAATTTTGAATTTGAATTTGAATTTGAATGTTTGTGTGTGTGTGTGTGTGTGTGTGTGTGTGTGTGTGTGCAGTGTGTGTATAAAGTGTGTTTCTTGCTCTAACACACTTACAGTTACAGTGTATAATCAATGTGTGTGTGTGTGTGTGTGTGTGCAGTGTGTTTCCTGCACTAACACAGTACATAAGTGTATAGTGTATGTAACAGTGTGTGTCACTGTGTGTTTGTGCAGTTTGTTCCCTGCTCTATCACACAACTTGTGTTAAAGTGTGTTATCGTGTATATACAGTGTGTTTTGCTCTAATACCTAGTATTATCGTGTGTCACTGTGTGTGTGTGTGAGAGAGAGAGAAAGAGAGAGAGCGAGAGAGAGAGAGAGAGCAGGTGCTGTAGAATGGGAGTGTGTGTGTGTATTCCAGAAAATAATTCATACTTGCTGTGTGTGTGTGTGTGTAACTTACTGTTGTTGTGTTGTTTATATGAACCATGGCTCATATGTATCGGTTCATGTACATATACAGTACATTAGTTCAAATATACTAGTTCATTTCAAACAGCTCCTATATTTTGGGTTATGCATATTTATACATAAACATTGCATCTCGAAAAATTTTAATATTATGAAAATGTCAATGTTCTTTTGTAATTCTATGGCAAAATTAAACTGTGTCTGGTTCTGCAAGATGTTCAGTAAATCTAAGCAACTTATTTCCTTTTTAAACTGCAAAAGTTCAACTTAGTTTCATTAATTACTTTTTACTACTTTTTATAGTTTTTTTTATGTCGAAACTCTTTCTAAGCCACCATTGTTCCATAGCAGTTACTAGTGTATATGAACCAGTTCATATGAACCACATTATATGTACATGAACTAATTCATATGAACTATGGTTAATATAACCAACATAATATCTATAATAAAAATCCATGTTCACATGCCAGGACACACGGCTACGATCCAGTGTATGTTCTAGCAACCCAGTGTATCTGCAATCACCCCCATTAGGTTTATCAGTAAACAAATGTACATACACACAGACAAGCATGAATTATTTCTTGAACCACACACACACACACACACACACACACAAAGCATCAAGGAACTTTCTAAATCTTTTCTCTAAACTCTTCCTTTGCCCCAAAAGAGAGTTTTAGCAACTTTTTTCTTTATTACTTTTTAACAGTTGAACACTAAACAGCAATTAAACACTTCACACATGCATACACATTAACACACACACACACACACACACACAGTAATTAGGAGTGTAAATAAAGTGTAGAAATCAGCTTTCTGAATGCAGATGAGTGATAAGGTTGAGACACGGGGGGAGGGGGGGGGGTGAATGAGATAGTGATGGCGCGTAAGTGTGTGTGTGTGTGTGTGTGTGTGTGTGTGTGTGTGGGGGGGGGGGGGGGGGGTTGTTAAGGGGGTGGATGTTGGATGAGGGGCTTTAAAAACGCGCGCGCTCCGGGACTCTGGCTCAGTTCTCCGTACAGTCACCGGGACGTTACTCGTGTTAGTGATCAGTGTCAGTGTTAGTGATCGGTGTGGACACACGATGCGGACGATCCTCGCGCTGCTCCTCCTGCTCGCGCTGGTGTCGGTGCGGCGCGCGCTCGCGGGCGGTGAGTACTGCCACGGGTGGAGGGACGCGGCGGGCGCGCGGCACCGCGGATTCCGCTGCCCCGAGCGCTACGACGGCGAGGGCGCGCGCTACTGCTGCGGCTCGTGCTCACTGCGCTACTGCTGCGCCGCACCGGACGCGCGCCTCGACCAGAGCACGTGCACCGCCGAGTTCGACTTCTACACCGAGGCAGCGCGAGACGTCCCTCCGAGCCGTGAGTCCATTAATTAATTACATTTAATGACTCTAATTAACCCTTAAATTCTGTTCATTATTACAGTCTGGACTGGGTGGTTTCGGACCTGCACTTATTTCCCCTTCATCATTAGTCTCTATATCACGTTTTGACCAACACATTTATATAGCATTTATTATATATATTAACAGTAATTAATAAATGCAATATTAACGTTTAATGATTTTATTAGTGCTTCATGGCCAGATTAAGATTGTTGCACTGTTATGAACAAATTGATTGTTTCTGGGTCACTAGAAAAAAAAGTCATAACATTATTGGGAAAATTATGTAACTTATGGTTTAGTTCTGCTGTCAAAAGTCAAAATAGTTTAAATGAGCCCGAACAATAAATAAAGGTTAATATTTTCAGGAGTTAGTTAAATTTTTACATCTTCTCCACATTAATCAGGGTTTTATTTGTTTATATTATTAGAAGTTTAATTTTATTTTTTTTGCGTTCAATTTGAGGCATTTAAAACATGTTGATTTCTCATTTAACATTTATTTCTAAATCAATTTCAAATTTTTATAATCGTATATAATGAATGTTATAATATGTAATAAATGTATCAATAAGCTTATTTTGGCATTTAGATCAATGATTAATAGGCTTTAATTAACAAGTGTGGATTAAGTCATGACATAGTCATGTAGGGAAAAGGTTTTCATGAAATTTTCGGCTAAAAAACAGTAAATTAAATTAAAACCAAAGCTCTAAAAATAAGTAAAGCTCAAACACCCTTTTGGTCTATTTAAATAAATAAATAAATATATGTGCAGCTTGAGCTATGAATATTATTTGAAAATATTTTCCCTTTTCTTGTTGTTTGTGTTCATTTTGCGCTGTGAGAATATTACTTCAATAAACCATTGGGTTTTAAAATCTGTTTACGTATTATTTTTTAAAACATTCAGTTCGTGTAATAGAGTTGAAAAGCTGTAACTCATTCACATTCGATGAGGTTCTGTTTGGACCAAAATGTGTTTGAGTTTGACTTATTTTTAGAGCTTAATCTGAACTGATAAAGATTGGGCTCAGTTTAAAAACATACTTATTTATCATCTTATTTATCATCTTATATATCATATTTTTTTTATTAAAAATATGTTTTTTATTATTTAAAATAAACAGTCTGTTTTTTCTTTTTATTTCTCCAGTTCCCACTTATCTACCCTTCGTGATCGTAGTGAGCGCCTTCCTGTCCTTCGTTTTGCTCGGCGCGATGATCTCCGTCTGCTGCTGTCACTGCGCAGTGCCAAAACCCAGCAACCGGCCCAGTCCCACCCAGGCCAGTCTACTGGAATCTGGAGGCCCTTCGCCTAAAAACTCCAACCCTTCATGCACGCCCAACCCTGGTCTCCACGCACCTCGCCCGTGTCCATCAGATCTCAGCATGTACAGTGCTTTTCCACCTGCGTTTGTTTCTCCGCTCCACCAGGGGGCGCCACAGTTTTACCCTAATTATCCTAACTATCCGCTTCCACCGGAGCACACCATGTTGATCGCACCGGCATTCCTGGACGCGCATGGGCACGGACATAGTACACCCTACCCTCAGGACTCTGTCTACCCTACCGTCACCGTCTGATGATGTCACAGGACTAAAAACTGTTAGCAAGTACAAACATGCAAAGGCTAACTGAAAGCATTAGCATGGTGATAAAGGACACAGCCAACACCTTCCCACTTAGCCAGATAACAATCAAGAACATTGCAATGTCTTTAAATGTGTCTTATAAATCCCCTCAGAGTAGCCAGCTCATGTCAGCTAGTTAGCGTAAACAATGAACATCATAATAAATAAGGAATAGGTGGTTTAAATTCTCTCAGAAATCCTATGATTAGCATGTCAAGCTAACTAGCAGAAACAGTGAAGATTGTGTACATTTATGAACACAATTTACTAATGCTGCTACCAAATGTTACTGTCTGTTTAGCTTGTGTTTTATGTTGTGTAGCTGTAAAGAGTTAAAAAATCCTGTCAGATTAGCTCATGTTTGTTAGCGAGCAAGCATTAGCAATGATAATTCAGCTAGTAATGGTTATAATCAAGGAAATCCTGTTAGATTGTGTCACGTGTGCTAGCTAGCGATTGCGTCTATTCCTGAGTATGACTTGAAAGCAGGTTAGCTCGAGCTAATCTGCTCCGTTCTTCATCCCATGTTTTGTGTAATGTTGCTTCTTATAGGAGTGTGTTCTACCTCAGACATTTTTGTAAAATGACATTTTGTAAAATGACTCACTGTTTTGAGTTTGTTATTTAAACCAAAAAAGGAGAGAAACAATAAAGTTTCATTTTTATAAAACTATTGTGTGGTGATGTTTGACGCAGTTTGTACAGACCTGAGGTAAAGTTAGCGACATTCTCAAACACATTGTGGTTTTAATGTGTGTGTGTGTGTGTGTGTGTGTGCATGTGTGAAAACACAGCAGGAGAACTTTAAAGACAATAGACTGAAATTCTCCTCTCACGCCTAAGAGAGACGAAGCCCAGGTGGAGACGGTGTGTGTGTGTGTGTGTGTGGATAAAGAGAGAGAGATTAGGACTTAGCGAGCACCGCGGGTGGTTATAAAGATGCGCAGGAGCTCGTTAAGTGTGCATTAGCAAACCGAACGGCTCTCCCCCGTCCTGTTCACATGTAAAGTAGCGTAAAGAATCCTGCGCCACCTGAAGTGACGTCATGCAGCTGCAACCTGTAGCTCGCTTTCTCACCGAACACCTCAGCCGTCTTTACTTGCTAATTTAACTAACTGTTAGCTGCGTATTATAACAGACACTCTTATAGCTAGCGAAGCTGAGATGTGTGTGTTTAGCCAGGACAACTTTACTGGATATCTGATTTAGTCCCAGAACATTTATTAAAATATTAAACACTTTAGAGGTGTGTGTGTTATATGTGTTGTACATATGTACAGTGTGTTTTGATTAATAACGCACAAAGATATGGGACACATACTGTTTTATTACTGTTAATTAAAATGCATAAAAAAGTTGTTTTATTAATTAATTGTTATTTTATTTTTAATCATAAGGCATTATATAAGGATGGTTTCAGTGTTTTGTTTAATTTAAGAAAGTAATTTAGTGTATGTTTTATATACATAAATGTTTATATTTTATCATTTATTTTTTGGTAAACTATTGTATTAGATATTTAAGCTTCTTTTTAAAATGTCAGCCATTTTGCTTGTTTGAAGTTTGGGGATTTTTGATTGATCTTTAAAATACATTTTATTTCAAATATTTTTTTAAATGTATTTCCAGTCTCCAAAAGTGATCAGGACACACACACACACACACACAGTGTAAAGAGGGAGAAGTGAAAACTTATCTCAACTTAAAACAGAGATTTACATGAACTTTTTTTTTAATCCAATAAGATCCGAGCTCATTTATCCTTTAAGGAACATTTTTGGGGATAAAACACAAATTGAAACACATGAAACACATTTTAACAGATGTCATATGACATTTTTCCTGTTCAATGTTAGGATCAAAAGTCCTATGTGACACACTATACAGCACAGCACTTTTTTTTTACTTTGTTTTATAGCAATTTGTTTTAAAAAATGTAGTCCGAACAGGTCAAATATAATATAAACTAGGTGGATTAAAAGTAAGTGGATAATATTAATTGGTTAGAACGGCATTTTCCAGGATATTGGCTGAGACGACCTCATAAATGGGCTCCATCGATCCGGGTGATTTATTTTCCTTTATTTTCTTTTTACAACTTTGTTTCAAGTTTGTATTAGAAATATGGACTTCATTACCAACTTCCAAAGCCTAGTTACCTTTCACCCACCCTGTAAGTTATTAAATCACCAGAATTGTTAAATAGGATGAAACTTTTTGGGGTAGCTCAGTGGTTAAGGCATTGGACTACGGTTTAGAAGATCCCAGGTTCAAACCCCACAACCACCGAGTTGCCACTGTTGGGCCCTTGAGCACGGCCCTTAACCCTCAACTGCTAGTTGTTGCTCGCTTGTACACACACTTTGTCCTCCTGTATAGTTTCCTGTAGCGTTTTGTTAGTTTATGGTGTTAACTTTTTTGTTATAACTAGTCAGCTAATTAAGTTAAGTGTCTTAGCGAGTTGTGTAATTTATGTTGTTAATTGATGTTGTATGTAGCACCTCGGTCCCGGAGGAACGTGGTGTTGTTTCACTGTTCATGGTTGAAATGACAATAAAAACCGACTTAAACTACTTGATAAAGAAATAAAGACAAACCACAGAAAACACATTTAGAAATTTCTATTAAGACGTTAAATGAAAAGCAAGGGAAAAGAAAAAGGGATTTTTTTAAAATGCTAATTTTAGCTAATGCTAATGCTTTGAAGAGGAGAGACAACCGTGTACAATAGTAGAACCAAAAAAGGAAAAGAAAAATCATTCATTTAAAGCACATTTACACAGAAAAAAAAGCTTTAAAAGAGCTTTTAATCTTACACGTGTTCTGAAAACAAGTCAGGAAGTGAGGAGAGAAAAAATACATCCATATTCAAATACTGAAAAAAAGAATACTTAGATAAAAAAAAAACTTACATTTAAAACATGAAATAAAAAATATTATTAATTCAGCCATTAGAGAAATACATTATAAACATTTATTCACAAGGAAGAAACTAACACATAAACATAACCCTTATTAATACTACAAAAAAACTTAAAAAAATAGAAAAAAAAAATCCTTCATTAGCAGTAAAAAAACATCACCAGCACACACACACACACACACACACACGCACAACTCAGAACACACACCACAGGAGGGAGTTTTTAACTACAACACAAACTTTTTTAAAAAATAATTTAATTTTAGTAATCCAAGTAAAACTAAAAGTCCAACAGAAAACTAAAAGTGAAATGATGAAACACAGAAAGAGGAGAAACAAGAGGACGAGTGTGTGACGTTAGTGTGTAACGTTAGTGTTATTATTAAACTATTTACACTCCTGCACCGCGCCGCTCCGTTTCCACATCCCACAACACCGTCTTCTTTAATACCTTATATGATAGTAGTGTTTTGTGTGTGTGTGTGTGTGTGTGAGTGAGTGTATGCGTGAGTGTGTGTATGTGTGCGTGAGTGTGTGTGTGTGTGTGTTACTCGTCGGGTTTCCTCTTGGGCTTCTTGGGGTTGCGTGAGCGGCTTTTGGCTTTACACAGGGGGCAGATCGGGGCGTTCCGGTGGATCTGCTGATGACACGACAGACACGCCTACACACACACACACGCATGCACATATTAATCATGAATTAGAAGCAGAAGCTGTAGAGATACACACTGTGAGACACGAGACCAGAGCTCGGCTAAACCCCTCCCCCCTCCCCGTGACTCCCGGGAAAACTAGGAACCTAATAAATATTGAATCGATAAAACGTTGTTAAGAATTTAACTGTATTTTTTTTTACAGATAATGTTTGTTTAGCATAATGTTTCCCAGTACCTCTCACATGTCTTTTAAGCTGCTCACCACAAGAGGGCGCACTTGAAGTTCAGCGGGCAGAGATCATTACAGAGCAGCATCCTCGGCAGTCTATTCTAATATTCTCTTTTGTAACTTTATTACAGAATTATAAAATTAACATCTCATAAAAATGAATACGACTTGAACTATCAGATGTTCCTGTCAGAAAGAAAATTTAAGCTTTTGACCATGTTAGCTCGGCGCTACAGAAAAAAAAAAGTGTAACTGTGTGCGTTACATGAAGTCGTACCTTCATGGGTGGCGGTTGCTGTCGGAACGCGGTTGCCGGTTGCCGTGAGTCTTGTTTCCTCACCGCATGAAGCTGTTGGGCTGTCGCCGCCGCTAAGGATTCTGGGATTGGAGGATCGGGATGTTCCGTCTGCCACTCGGCTTTCTGCTTCTCAAAGTAACTACACACACACACACACACACACACACACACACACACACACACAACGGTGCTGTTAAGCAAAGCTAATATGTGTAAGGTTTATACTGCGCGTGTGTGTGTGAGAGAGAGACTGACTCGAGGGACAGCCGCTCCTCCTCGCGGCTGAGTTCCGGAAGTCTCCGCAGGCCGAGCGCGGCTCTCAGCGTGTCGATGTGATCCTTCAGCGGTTTGTACTCCTCATGCAGCCTCCGAGTCGACTCCAGCAGCTTGCTCAGATCACACTCCGACTGCTTGATGGTGTTCTCCATCTGACACACACACACACACACACACACACAGTTACATACTGCACCCGTTCATGGGATGACATTTCACATGGTACACACCTTAAACACCACACCACACTATTGCATTACTCACTGTTTCCTCTCAAAACTGAGAATTCCAGATATTTCCAGAATTCCAGACTTTTTCCCCCCAACTTGTTAACATTTTCCCAGATTGTTTTTAACTCAACAGCATCAGGAACACGTGACCGCTGTCCAGACTTGTTAAAAATTTCCAGATTTTTAAGATATTTCCAAACATAAAAATGTGATGTGCAACAGGAATCTTGTTGACTTGAGTTTGTATTATTACAGTGGAATTATAACGTATTATCTATCCCTTTCCAAAAGTGCTTCTGGAATTTTACTACAATTCCAAATCTTAAATAAGAACAGACATCTTAATTCTTATTTTTTTAACAAGTAGAAATGAGGTCAGAAAGATAACGAGGCTCAACAGCATCAGGAACAAGTGACCGCTGTCTGGAAAGCGACAAAAAGAGCTTAAACAAAAAGAGTTCCAGATGATTTCCAGAATATTCTCCAGATTCCATGTATTTTTCCAACAGACTTTAATGAACACATTCGCTTTTGTTAACACACACACAAAAAAAATTCATAAAAGATATTGAACTGTAAGGTGCATTAGGAAGCTCTGCATTACCTTTGTTTGCTTCGTTTTGTTTCGTGTCACTGTGTACTAGACTGTATTTGGTTGAAATGACAATAAAAACCTATTTGATTTGATTAGACTTTAAAATATCTACAGTTTTCCAGGTAAAAAAAAAAAAAGGATTCAGGAGATTCCAAAATTTTCCTACTTTTTTTTTTTTTTTTTTTTTTACACATTTAGGAAATTCCGCACTACAGTTTTAGGAATGACAGAATATTACAGTTTTAACAATGTGTATCAGAACGTCTCGACGAGAGACTAGTGACTGTCATGGTCACGGATGCCAACACACACTCTGGGAATTCCGGATTCATCTGGAATTCCATCAGCAGTGTAGACAAGAAATTCTTATTCTCTTCTCCTGCATTTTAGTTTTGTGTGTGTGTGTGTGTGTGTGTGCACACGTTTGTGTACCACGTTGATGTCGGAGTGGATGAGGCGGAGCTCCTCGACGTGCGCCATCTTCTCCTGCAGCAGCAGCTCCATTTCCTGTTTGTACTCGCGCAGGTGTTTCTCCTCGCTCTCCAGCGTGGAGAACTCAGAGCGGAGACGCGCCTTCAGCCTCTCCATCTGCACCGTCTTATTACTGCGCTCGCACAAACACACACACACAGAGCACATTTAGTACACCTAGCTGTCTTTTTGCAACCGTGTGCAAAAGTTTGTGCACCCGTCTTTTGCTAAGAACCAAAAAGCAAATAAATAAATAAAAAATAAATCCACTCTGGAACTGGAGACTCCTTCCATAACGAGCTGTTGCTATGGAAACCATAACGCACCCCCTCCCCCCCCCCCACACCCGTAATTAACTCTTAATAAACATAATTACTAATCAGTAATAAACCCCAGGAGCTCAGGTGTATCTCACTCTCATTAATAATGAACACAGACAAGCGCGTGAAGCCGATACGGGTTTGATTTTATAGCGGATGTGATCCAGCTGCTCGAGCCAGATGTGGAACTCATAACAATAGCTAAAGCTAAAGCTAGCCGCTAGCCCTTCACCCCGCACTGCACTCACCGGATCTCTTTAATGCTCTCCAGCTTGATCATCACCTCCTGCTCAGCCGCCATCTCCCCTACCTTTATTATTATTATTATTATTATTATTTATTATTATATCGATGATTGTTGTTATTATTTCCGGGACAGATCTGAAGCGCGTGAGCTTGTACAGAGCAGAGCGAGCGCCGACGCTGAACCGCTGAGGACTACAGGAACAGACTCAGTATCCCATGATGCCGTGCGAACCCGGAAGCGGATGTGAGTGTGAGTTCTTTTTTTGAGCGACACTTTGTTTTTAAAGAGACAGTAACATTAAAACGAAGAATCGCTCAATTATCAATAGAAATAAAAGGTTTTAACTGTATATTATGTCAGAAATCGCTCTGTAAATTATATCTTTATGTTTCATACACTGGAGGAGCAGAAACCTGTCTCAGGAAAAAAAAAAATCTGTCTGTCTGTCCAGTCAGATTCTGTCACATCATCACACAAAACTGTCTGTCTAGACTTTACTGAATCTCCTGCAGTCCTCAGATCTCTGTCTGAAGTTTAATCTGCACCATCAGTGAATCTAAATGTGGAGTAAAAGTGATGTTATGAACAGTTATGTGTGGGATTTAATAATCTACTGTAAAATAATCTACTAATGCGCTACTGTCTCAATGTAAACAAACACCTGCACCAATAGATATTAATTAGAAAAGATAAAGTGAATATTTTTACTGGGATTAGTTCATATTTTCACTTTGGCTGAAATAACAGCGCTGAAGTGGTATAAGTGAATTTTAACACGCTGGAGTGGTTTTAAGACAAAACTTCATCTTTATCCTTTGATCTACTTTTTCCATTTCTCATCTGTGATTCACTCTCCGATTACCGAACAGGGAGTGTATTTGTCTCAAGTTCAAGTTCAAGTCGGCTTTATTGTCATTACAACCATATACAGTTAGTACACAGTGAAACGAAACAACGTTCCTCCAGGACCAAGGTGCTACATGCAACATAAATTTACAACATAAATTAACATAGACACTAAACTAGCTAACCAAGAGGCCTAGTTAGCTGGCTAGCAGAGACAGGACAGAGAGACCTAACATAAATTAACAAAAACTAACTAAAAACTGACCACTAAAGAAGGACAACTTATTGTAAAATGACAGTAAATTTAAAATCTTGCTATTAATTGGGTTTATTTGGGATAATTTCCTAATATTTATCCACCAATCCAATGGAAAGCAATATTACCTCAACACCATATTTTATGTTCTGTTATGTCGTGGTTGCGCACTGTCACTTTGTTGTTGCTCTTGTTTGCACATTTGCACGTGCACTTTATGTTGTCTGTAAAAATGTTACTTAGCTAGTTAGTTTTTGTTAATTTATGTTGTAATTTATGTTAGATCTCTCTGTCCTGTCTCTGCTAGCCAGTTAACTAGGCCTCTTGGTTAGCTAGTTTAGTGTCTCTGTTAATTTATGTTGTAAGTTTATGTTGCATGTAGCACCTTGGTCCTGGAGGAACGTTGTTTCGTTTCACTGTGTACTAACTGTATATGGTTGTAATGACAATAAAGCCCACTTGAACTATTATATAGTGGTGTAACACCAAAAAAAAAATTATTTGTGAAATTTCAGTTTTTTGTTTTGTGTGTGTGTGTGTGTGTGTGCATTTTTAAAGCTTTTTTTTTTTTTAAATAACAGATCGGCTTTGACAATAAACAAACAAATAAGTAATGAAGGCTGATGCCAAAAGTTACCTCTGTACTAGCTAATTATATTTTATTTTAGTTTAATTTGCTTCTTTAAGAATGATCTGCACCTATTTCTATCCATCTAACTATCTGGTAGTATTTTTTTCTCAAAATTAATTATTTAATATACTGTATATTTAGAAAAAAATCTGAGAAGTGTTTTCACAATTATGTGAAAAAAGTGTTTTCTCATAATGTGCTGCATAAAAAAATCTGCATGTTTTACTTAAGCTTTGTTGTTTTGTGTAGTTTGCTTTTTATTTGTTTATTAATGTATTTATTATTTGCTTATCTATTATTGTATTTATGAGTTATGACTTCAGTTTTATTTTTTCAGTCTTAGTTGTTTTTTGTTTATTAATGATTTTATTGTTGTTTTGTGTAGTTTGATGTTTTTCTTTATGTATGTTTTCTATTTATATTTATGTTTAATTGTATAAACGTTTTTTTTATTCCTGGTAGTATTTAGGATTTTTTTGCATAGTTTATTATTTTTATTAATTTATGAATTTTAATTATTTATCTGATTTTTTGTATTATTATTGTTTTTTTTGTTGTTTATTGTTATTATTTTTATTTATGTTTTATATTGTGTTTTTTTGTAGTTAATTATTTTTGTTTATTTATTAATATTTATTTATTTTTGTATTGTTTTATTATTATTATTATTATTGTTGTTTTGTTTAGTTTGTTGTTTTTATTTATATATATTTATTATTTAATCTTCCCACCAGTTGGATGGTTGTGTAAAGTTGGAGTTTCGTAAAGAACCGATAGGGGGCGCACGCACACACACACACACACACACACAGACACATGCGCGCGCGCACGGACGCTCGGACGCAGGCGCGCAGTGTGGGAGGCAGCGCGCGCTGGTGCTGTACCGGAGATTCAGGATGCGCCCGGTGCGTCCGCGCGCGTTTATCGGTGTGTAATCTGAATATTTAAAGCCCCGTCACTCCATCTTTATTTCACCCCCCGCACCCCCTCCCCCCCGGGCATGGAGGAGGAGGAGAACACGGGCCTGTGCCGCGCGTCGTGACCTGTTAGAGAGAGAGAGAGTGTGTGTGTGTGTGTGTGTGAGAGAGAGACAGACAGACCCCGCGCTCCCGCTGATAATAGATGGTGTTGGAGCTGGCCGCTCCCGCCGGTGCAGGCCCGCTGCTGCAGCGCTCCATCTCGCACATCGAGCGCGTTTTCCGGGTCAGGGTGAGCTGCAGCGCCGCCGACACCCACACACACGCACGCACGCACGCGCGCGCCGCCACCGGGACGCCGCGCGCCGAGCCCGAGTCCAGGAGCGAGCCGGACACCGGCGGCGGGGTGATCGTGATCATCCGGGATGGCACGGAGGAGGACCGCAGCAGGGCGAAAGTAAGTGTTCTGGGGGCTCGCGGGCAGCGGCGGCATCACGACGTGTTTACACCGACATGGAGATCCTCACCTCCAGCTCAGAGCGCGCGCACACACACACACACACACACACACACACGGCTCAGGAGGGTCCTTCTTCACCCGTCATGTCTTTTTTTCTCACACACCAGGACTCCTGAAACGCAGGTGTGTGTGTGTGTGTGTGTGTGTGTGTGGTTACTGGAAAACCATCACCTTCACGCAGGGTGTGATGAATCCGCCAGGTTGATTATGTAGTGTTTTATTCCCCTTACTCCACTGAAGAAACTTTCCCCACCTTACTCCGTTTCATAGCATCACATAGCATCTCTTTCTTCCTCGCGCTCGCCACATTGGCGATAATCTTCTGTTCTGAAGAGTTTACCTCTGACACTGGAGACTCCTTCCTTCCCTAGGTCTCTACTCATCAAATCAGTTTTTTTTAAAAAATCGATCTATTCGTTATCACATTACCGTTGCTATAGAAACAATAGAGTTGGACATACTGATTAACATATAGAGCTGCTTTTGTGGAAGTGTATGTCTTTAAAGGTACCGTATGTTCGTACGATTTGTTTTTAATTCCGTAGTATTCCATGATTTTTAAAGATTCTGTACATAAACTGTGATTTGGAATGCTAGCATGTCTTTCATTATTTATCGTCCCTAAACAACAAACTAGCATGTCTTTCATTTTTTACTATTTGTTTTTTGTTTGTTTTTAAACTATTCTGTAAACAAGCCCCGTCGCTGGGTTAAACAGTTTTATAGGAGGACGACACACGCTTTTAAAAGTTGTTAGGCTTGCTCACCAGGGACAAACTGACCATTTTGATTCATACAAATTCACATTTCATACAAACCTAAATAATTCTTTTGATTGTGTAAAGCTGCTTTGCGGCAATGAAAATTGCTAAAAGCGCTATACAAATAAAATTTAATTGAATTTAATTGAATAGTTATTTTAAACTGCAGTTTAGTTCACTAACAGTAAACATTACAAAATACAGTAATGAAGCAGCAATAATAGCAATAATAAACTAGCTAGGATGGTAGTGTAACCCTATGTTTTCATCCAGCTAGCTGTTTATGTTCAGTTAAATATCAATTTTTTTAAATTAATTTTAGTTTGTCACACAAAAACTGACTTTCGCCATGAATATGTCTGTCGAAGCTGACATGGTGTTAAAAAAGAAAGAAAGAAAATCTGTCACACAAATATGATTGGTGGGTGACATCACATATCACATGACCTTCATGTAAGCCATTTTTTTGGATTTAAGTCAATATTTTAATTTTTGTTTGATGTTCTTACTTTTCCTGATTTCATGACCAACATTTCTAGCTAGCAAGGTCACTTTAGGCGTGAAGATTGACACAGACCATACGAAGTTCTCAAAGTATATATAACCTGTAAGAATGTGTGTTAAACTATAGCAAAAACAATGATGGATAAACACTGAAATAATTGAACACAGTCAAGGCCGATCCTGTGCACACACCCATTTTTGGCAGATGCTTATGAATATTAATGATTATGCAAATGCAACAGTCACGTGACATGTGGTCAAAAACAAACAAGATGTCGGAAACCCAAACAAATAAAGATTTTTCTTGGTAGCTTCGGGAAAAGGCTTTTTTCTTTGAGTCAGCTCCGTGTCAGCCATAATGGTTGCTTTGGAGAAATTGATAATGAAGTCTCAGGTGATCATGTGATCTCACTGCCATGGAGGGGAGGTTGAGCCTAATTAGCATACTAAAAGTACAGGTTGCACAAATCAGTACAGATATGTAAGGCCAAGACAATAACAGTGTCACTCATCATTTTTTAAATTTTATCTTTCTTATTTATTGTGTAAAATGTGTATTTGTTGAGCTGTTTGAATCAATCTGTAAGTTATTAGCTAGCTAACTAGCATCATCTGCCGTGGAACTTCCAAAAATGAAATAAAAAAAAGTTTTCTGTCAAAGCTGATAAAGAAACAAAGTCACTCAAAAGCTAACACTGTGAGAGGATTAGCATGGTGCGCTACGCTTTCTGCTTTTAATCTTGAGATTTTAATCTTTTTAGGCAAACTAGATTAGCACAGCTAAGACTCCTCACGTTGAATGTTTATAGGTATGATTATGTTATGAATATGTAAGTGTAAAAAAGTCTGACCCGTTGAGTAGAAGCGTTAGCGTTGCTGCTGTGGAATGCTAATTATATATCTATATGTGTAACGAGCTAACTCGCCTAGCTCCTTTAAGGACCTGTTTTTGATAATCTGATGCTGTCATGATTATGCTGTTTACAGGAACATTGTGTGTACTTGCATGTGTGTGTGTGTGTGTGTGTGTGTGTGTGTGTGTGTGCGTGTGCTTATAAAACTAGCGTTCTAGCAGCTGTGATGCACAGCATGCATGGAGAGTGCGTGTGTGGAGATACACCGTGGGCCTCGAACAGGCCCGACGCTCTGCTTCACGGCAGAACACACTCCACTTGTTGCTATGAGACGAGCCTCATGTGTGTGTGTGTGTGTGTGTGTGTGTGTGTGTGTGTGTGTGTGTGTGTGTGTGTGTGTGTGCTACTTGAGTGCACGGTGGCCTTGCTGCTTTCCCAGCCTGTGTTATGGAGGAGGTGAGGACGGAGAGCAGGAAAACAAGAGATGAGAGAAGGGGGATGAGAAGCGAGAGAGAGAGAGTGGAGGAGGACTTGGAGACGAGTAACGTTTAAAAAAAAGAAGAAAGAAATCAGTGTTTAAATTCTATCGCATTTTGAAATCTAACATGACTCAGTGTTGCTCGGCCATGCTGGGAAAGTTTGTGGTTTATCTTTATGATATTGTGTAAACTCTGAAACGCTGCTGTTTCAGCGCTTTTGCTTCCCGTCAGGATCACGCCCCCGTGTGTGTGTGTGTGTGTGTGTGTGTGTATGTGTTTTGATTCACAGCTAATCGACCCTGATCCAGATCATTGACTCACAAACACTCGTCCGGAACAACCGCACATGCTGTTGTGTTGCTCAGAGCCAATAAGTGAAAGTTCTAGAAAGCTTTTCCTGTCCCGGAAGAAGGCTCCGGAAAAAAGTACCACAGCCTGAAGCGAGTCGTGAAAAAACAAACGAGTGTGAATTCCAAGATCATCCACATTCTTTTCCTCAGAACACGTGTATCAGGGTCTTCATTCCAGAACCGTGTTTAAGACCGAAGCAGCTCTAAACACATCCACTATTTTGGATCGATCCAGAACTAAAGTCAAGTTTCACACAGAAAAAAGATTTATGTTGTACTGTTTTCAAATGTTCTCGGATCTAGAACCTACTGTTCTACTTAAGGCATAAAGATGGCGAATCTAGAACCTTACACACACACATGTCATTTTAACCAGATTTGTCCAGATTTTATATCACATTCAAGCAGAGTAAGGAACGAAGCTACATCCATTAACCAGTTGGCTCTAGAACTCATGTATCAGACTATCCGACTCTAGTCTGACATCATTAAGACGATGCTATGGCTAATCTTAAGACTTTAGAACTGATCTTACATTTCATACAACATTCACCTTTACCTTACCTTTAGGCATTTGGCAGACGCTCTTATCTTACATTTTTATCTCATTACGCATCTGAGCAGTTGAGGGTTAAGGGCCGCGCTCAAGGGCCCAACAGTGGTAACTTGGTGGTTGTGGGGTTTGAACCTGGGATCTTCCAAACTGTAGTCCAATGCCTTAACCACTGAGCTACCCCTAGCCCCTAAGCTCTAGAACCAATGTCACATCACACACACTGAGGCTAGGTTCACATCACCAGCCTGAAGTAACGCAAATCAGATTTTTCTGCCCAAATGTGACACAGATCTGATTTTTTTAATTGCTGTCAGAAGATACAAATCTAAGGTTTTTCAGTTCAGATCTGAGCATCACATCACATCACATCACTTTTGAATGTGGTCCTAAATCGGATACGTATCCAATACGTGGTCATGTGACTTGAATAAAGATTGAAATCTGTGACTTCTTTTGGCTTCTTAGAAATTTCATACATTTGTGGCTTGTAATGTAAATGTAGCCTGACTGTAAAACTGATCTCATGCCTCACACACAAAAATCGACTCTAGAACCAATATCATATCAAACACTGACTCTAGAACCTTTGTCATACAAAACACACACTCAGTAACTCAAAAACCAACGTCATATCAAACACACGCTCTTGATCTGATCTCACATGACACACAATCTGACTTTAAAGTGACACCGGTAGCATCAGTGTAGCTGATTATAAACTGATCTAAGGTCAGGTCTGTGTGCAGACGTCTGCCGTGACGTCAGTTATTAGGATGCTACTGCTTGGCTGAACGTAACTGGTCTGGAGTCAGCTGACATGCAGGAGCAGTGCTTACTTAGCTAAGCAACTGACTCTAGGACCAGGGTTAGGGTTCTGGTTACCTGACAAGACTCATCTAGTCAAGTTTAATGTACTGCAGACTGATCTCGGATCAGGTGTAAGGATGTAGTGATGCCAAGGGTCACTTCACAGCGGCGCTGGTCTTGATAGACCCAGACTGATCTGAAACCAGTCCTAAGCAGTCATTGACTTGAAGCTGCAGTGTGTTTCTTATCTGAACTGCAGTTCTCCTGCAGCAAACCTGATAGACCTGAGATCAGCAGTTAGGCAGTAAAGGACTGATCTGAGACCAGAGGCTGCAGACTGCAGGAAGTGCCGCGTTGGGTAAGAAAACTTCTTACTGCCTGATCCCAGATCAGTTGTGCCTGTTTGAGGTTTGCTTAACCAGAGCTGACTGCGGGAGCTTCAGACCGACCCGGGATCAGCCTTGGTGCAGCCATGTTTGCGTGCAGCGCTTGACTGCACAAGCACACTGATCTGAGATCAGCTTCCGTCGCAGCCGTGCAGAGGCGGAGCGGGACCCTGAGGGACACGGCGTCACGACTCAGAGAGACGGCCGTGTCACCACCGCCAGGAAGGAGGGAACACACTCCGACACATCTGCAGAGACGGAGAGAGAGAGAGAGCGAGAGGATGAAAAGGGATGAGAGGGGGAAGTGAAAGAAAGATGGGGGAGGGGGAGGGAGAGAGAAAGCCCCTAATGTCGTAAGAACGTAATTTCCAATTATGTGTTATTCTGACACTTAGCATCTTGCGTAACACACACACACACACACACACAAACACAAACACACACATAAAACGTGCAACTCCATCTTTATATCACGGTTGTGTTTACATGTGCACTGCACAGCTCCATGTGACTCTAGCATAGGTGTGTGTGTGTGTGTGTGGTTCAGGCCTGCCCAGAGAACATTGTGCAGTGTTTTGTGTTAGTCGTGACTGCTAAAAAGCAGTTAGCTGATGACAGGACTGCGTTGCTAGGCAACCGGTGTCATGAGCACGGAGAAGCCTCTCATAGCTGGATGGTGATATCAGCTTACACACACACACACACACACACACGTTTTAAACTACAGCCCACACTAGAGCGCTGTTCGCAGGTACATAGAAAGATGCACACACACACACACACACACACACACACCTATCAATCTGACTGTGTGTTACATCATGTCTGGATTCTTATAAACACATTAACAGTAAAGTGTGTGTGTGTGTGTGCGCCTTCGTCACATGAAGTACCTGTAAAAGTGGGCGGGGTTTCCCGGATGAGACCCGTACAGCGCAGGATTTGTAATATGTGTTTATTGCTCCAGTTCATAGTAGCATGCTAGCTGGCTAACGTGGTGTTGTGTAGCATGACGTAGCTAGCATGTTGATTAACTAGAAGAAGAAATATGACATGTTTTTATGGCACCCCGTTACCAGACCCCAATCAGACTGGTAAGACTGGTAATCAGACTGGTCCTCAGTTCTTCCCATCACTCGCTCAGGGTGTCGCACTCTCGCTGTATAAACACTGTGATGTCATAAACGGCCGCGATGAGAGAGAGAGGGAGAGAGAGAAACATAAAGAGAGACAGAAACAGAGAGAGTGAGACAAACAGACAAAAGAGACAAAAAAGAGAGACAGATAATAATAGAGACAGCAAGAAAGAGAGAGACAGTAATACAGAGAGAGACAGACAAACAGAAAAAGTGTCAGTAATGCAGAGAAAGAGAGATAGCATTACACAGCGAGAGAGGCTGATAGATAGAGATAGAAATACAGACAGACGACAAGACAGACGGACAGAAAAAGAAATAATACAGAGGGAAGAGACAGACAGAGAAAAAGGGAGAGCTGGGAAAGAATTACACTCTTGTTTATCCTTTTTTTTTTACAGTTTTCACTCACATCTTGTTCTTTTTGTCATTTTCTTTCAAACACTTTCCTTCCATTTACCCTGTAGGTCCTTTTTCATTTCTATTTCATTCTTTCTTCCACTCCTTCATCTCTCACTTTATCCCTTATCTCTCTCTATCTTTTTCTCTTTCCTGTCCTACGCTTTCCTTTAAGTCCTTCTGTTAATTTCTTTCTTTCTCTTTATTTAGTTCTCTCTTTCACTAGTACTCAGTTTGTTTCTTTGTCCTTCTGGTTCTTTTTATCAGTTAAGTTTGCTCTTTTTCTCTTTCTCACTATTTCCTTTCTCATATGTCTAATATTCTTTTTGCACCCCCCCCCCTTTGTGCAGGACTACATCGTGTCTCTGATCTCTCCGGCTCAAAGGCATCATGAGCGTTTGACCCTGTGGCTCCAGCGTCGTCTTCACGAGCCCGAGAGCGCCGAGGCCAAAGAGCATGCGCCCAAGCTGATGGAGGACGAGGAAGGAGAGGAAGAAGGGAGTAGCTCGGAGAGTGAAGGAGAAAGACGGAGAGCAGAAAGAGGACACGGAGTAGGAGGAGGAAGGAAAGCCGAGCTGATGATGGCGACTAAACCTCACCGCCAGTTGTGTCGCTCTCCGTGTTTGGACCGTCCGAGTTTCAGTCAGAGTAGCACGCTACAGGAAATGCGCGCTGAAGATTCTCCGGCCACTCCCACTTCCTCAACACTGGCGCCACCCAGTCCATTGGTGGGCCACACCCCTGCAGATCGGGACTACCAGAGCAAAATGGAGTTCGCACTGAAGCTGGGCTACTCCGGCGAGCAGGTGGAGGCAGTGCTGAGTAAACTGGGGCCGAGCGCGCTCACTAACGACGTCCTGGCGGAACTTGTGCGTCTTGGGAACAAAGGAGAAATCGAAGCGCAAACGCAGACGCAATCGTCCAGCGGACTTTCGCCAGCAGGGTTAGCACTAACCCCACGTGGCTCTGGAGGGAAGGAAGCCGTGAGTCCTGAGGTGTCGCTCGAGGAGGAGACAACCGACACGTACGATAATCTCCGACCCATCGTTATAGACGGATCCAACGTGGCCATGAGGTACTGGGTCTTGCAAACTTTTAGGTCAAACGTAATCCAATGTGGGGCAGGAGTAACCAGAATATGAAGCGAATTTAGAAAATCGAAAGAAGACCAAATTCAATAAAAATATTGATACACAAATTAAAAGTCAGTTGAATGTTAATGGGTAAAACACATCTTGCTAACTATACTCACTACTTAATGTGACCATGTTTAGCCAATTCTTTTGATGCTTGACAAACTTAAGCCATAGCTTTTAGACCTATTGCCATGGTAATACAGGTGAAAACTATATGCTTTTCCCTCAGCAGAATAAACAGTTCATCAAAGCAGAAAGATGTAGGAATTAAATGATGCAGTTTTGCATCAGTGGTAGTGGTTACATTCCCTTCTAGCTGATGTTATCAATGTTTTTGCAACCTGGTAGAAAACAAGTGGGTGGGACTTTGGTCTCAGGTGTATCTTTTTGGAGCTGTCTTGTCCAGCAGCATACACTTGTTTTTTTTTGGGTAAACTGTCCCAATATAAAAATAAAAGAACAGGGAACAATGGTTTTAGCCTTTGGTTAATGAACAATGCCAGACCACAAATCTAATCATGTATCTATACAAATTGTGTATAGATCAAATACAAATATCCAAATTGTAAACCTAATATGCTGATAAATAATGTAATTACCATTAGCAGGGGCACCAAGTAGGCTGAATAAATGATACACCAGTTGGCTATGGCATCATGACCACCCACTTAATATTAAGTAGGTCTCCATTCTGGTCAAGGCCTGGACTGAAGCTGTGTTATGGTATGTGGCCCCAAGCCGTCACTAGCAGATCTCTATGGTTGCAAGGTGGGGTCTGTATGGATGGGACTTGTTTGTTCAGCATATCCCACCCATGCTCAGTCGGATTGAAAACTCTTTGTCATGTTCCTCAAACCATTCCTGAACGATGTGTGCAGCGTATCAGGGCACAGAATTCTGATAATAGCCACTGCAAATATGCATGCTGTTGGTTGACGATCACGTGTACATCGATGTGTATCTTTTTTTAATTGTGTTTGGTGTCTGGGATGTTTTGTAGCCATGGAAACAAAGAGGTTTTCTCATGCCTGGGCATCCAGTTGGCAGTCGACTGGTTTCTCGAGCGAGGACACAAAGACATCACAGTGTTTGTACCAGCGTGGAGAAAAGAGCAGTCCCGCCCCGATGCTCCTATAACAGGTCAGTTTTAATTGAACTTTGTGTTCCACCATGTGCGTTGTCATATTTATTATATAGTTAAGTGTGTTTCTGTGTGTCGTTAGGGAATGATGTCATAACATGATGCCACCTCTGTCTTCAGATCAGGAAATCCTAAGGAAGCTGGAGAAGGAGAAAATCCTCGTCTTTACTCCTTCTCGTCGAGTCCAGGGGCGCCGCGTTGTCTGTTACGACGATCGGTTTATTGTTAAATTGGCGTGCGATTCAGATGGCATCATTGTTTCGAACGATAACTATCGAGATCTGCAAAATGAAAAGCCAGAGTGGAAAAAGTTTATAGAGGAACGGCTTCTCATGTACAGTTTCGTCAATGACAAGTAAGCTAAACAGTTTTTTTTTTTTGTTGTTGTTTTTTGGGGGGTCTTTTGTTCATTTACAAATGTCAACCTGTGTCAACATTTCTTGTGACATTTGTAGGTTTATGCCACCGGATGACCCACTAGGCAGACATGGTCCAAGCCTGGAAAATTTCCTCCGCAAGCGACCTGTGGTCCCGGAGCACAAAAAGCAACCGTGTCCTTATGGTCAGTCCAGCATGTGTAGGCAACTTCACTACGATAAAAAAAAACATAGATTTACTTTTACTTCACTTTTTTTTTTGCTTCCCATTATAGGTAAGAAATGCACCTATGGCCACAAGTGCAAGTACTACCACCCAGAGAGAGCAGCGCAGCCCATACGATCTGTTGCAGATGAACTCAGAGCTTTTGCCAAGCTTTCTGCTGTCAAGACCATGAGTGAAGGTGCTCTTGCAAAATGTGGCATTTCTGGCGCTACCGCAAAGGGGGACTGTTCCGAGGTAAAAAGAGTGGCACCGAAACGTCAGTCGGACCCGAGCATCCGTTCAGTGGGCTGCGAGCAGGAGGAGCGACTCTGCCCCGCTCGGAAAGCCGAAGCTAATTCGGTTCCATCTTTAGTGACGGCTCTTAGCGTCCCGACTATGCCGCCGACAAAAAGTCACGCAGCTGGGGCACTGAACACTCGGTCCGCTAGTAGCCCAGTCCCGGGGTCACTGCACTTCACGCACAGCTCGCTGGAACATGCCGGAAGCATCCAGTACCCTCCAATCTTGGTCACTAACAGCCAAGGTGCCTCCGTGGCATACAGCGAACCTTTTCCCAAATACGATTCTGTAGTTAGTGACCATGGCTACTATTCAATGCTGAGTGATTTCTCGACCATGAGCTTGGGAAGCATGCAAGACAGCTTCTGTAGCTTAGAACAGCCAGATCCAGTCGGAGGAGGCGGATATCCCGGTCGAGCTTCCAGCATTTGTCCTGAATCTGGTCGCAGCCACTCTTCGGACTCTTTCTCCTCGTATGGTGGAGAGATGTACTCTATGGAAGGTAGCTTGGATGATGGGATGAAGGTTTCACAATCTGCACAATCCCAAGTGCAGTCCCAAGCACAGTCCAGATTACAGGCGTTTGCTCATGGGTTTCACCATGAGGCTCTGACAAGAGTCCAAAGTTATGGCACGGATGAACCCAAACCTGGGCCACGTAAACAATCCTCGGCCCACCTTGTGCCTCATGCGCAGCATCCGGTGGTTGGAGCGAGATCCAGTTGTCCGGGTGACTATCCTCCGCTTCCCCAGAACATGTTGCCTTCGTCCGGCCCTAATCAGCCAGGCAGATCCTTGGGAATGACACGGATGGACAGCATTTCAGATTCCCGTCTTTACGAAAGTAACCCCCTCCGGCAGAGACGGCCGCCTCTTTGTCGAGAGCAACATGCCAGCTGGGATCCTCTACCATGTGGGAATGAGCCTTATGGGTACGGAGGTTATGGATTGACAGGAGGACTCATGCCTTGCTGTGAGCGAGTGATGGTTCGGAGTATGCCGGAAAAGATGGAACAGATTTGGAGATCGCCGTGGGATACGCCACCTGGACCTCACGGACCGATGGAACCACAGGAGCGACATCCGATTCCTGAACATCAGTACCAGACTTACAGAAACCTCTGCAATATCTTCCCAGCATACGTAGTCCACTCGGTCATGGAGAAGAATCCTCATATGACGGATCCTCAGCAGCTAGCAGCGGTTATTGTAACAAAACTACGGTCCTGTCATTGAAGGAAAAGCAGCACAATGTTTTACACATTTCCATTTTTTTATTCCACAGCCTGAACGACACAGCCAGTGTCTTGAAAGATATAATTTCCTATCCATCTATCACCTTGGTGATCCACCGTAACTCATTTCTTTTGCATTAGTACCATGGTTCAAATTAGCAATGCTACATTATGTAGCATAATTCCATGTTTAATGACAGGCCTTGTACCAAGGTTAAAGAAATCGTCCAATGGAGAATGAAGCATGGATGTTCTTTAATGAAGGTGTTTAAAGCAATTTAATTATTTTAATTTTGAGTAAATGTAAAGAATGCACTTACAATACAAGGAGGAACGCAAGACCTGAGTTTAGATCACAAAAACCAGCTTTTTTTAAATATTTATTTTGCTAATATACAGTGCCGTATTTTCCAGACAATACAATACGATTATATTGGACTCTGTGACACCTTCAACTTCTCCAAATTCTGTCTTCTATTTAGCAATTATACGCATTGTTTTGTCATATTAATACAGCAATTATTTTTATTTTATTGCCTTATATCACCTTGATAGTAGCTGGAGTACCGAAACATGTTAGAATTAGGATCATACATATCAAAAATTGTCTTATTCTCTGGAAAATATGGCAATATTACTAATATTTCAGTCATTTTGCCTCATAAGGAACATTAATTATAATTATTTTATGTCAAACGTTTAATTTTAACATTAAATGAAATTCCTATTTGAAAAAAAGGTAATTATTTAAAACTGCAGCAACAATAACAAAAATTGTAGGGAGGAAAAAAAAGAAATTATTGTGATTACAAGTACAGATGCGTACTTTCTTCACCAGTGTAAATATTGTGATGTTAAAATTACGTAAAAAAAAATTTTGCCTCGTGAAAAGGTGAACACATAACAATTGTCCAAAAGGAGTGTTAACTCTGGAGTACCTCAAAGCATGAACTTTGACCTTTTTAAAACTTTTATGGCCTTACATCTTGTGACCTCACCGCAAGTGTGTTAACGTGATATATATACACATAAATATATAAATATATCTATTTTTCTGATGGTTGTTGAGGTCACCGGGTGTGTTTAGTATTCAAGCACTAGAGCAATTATTTTCCTGTTTTAGCGATAGCGGAAAAAAACAACACTTTGCAAAGCCTTCCTTATTGGAGTATTTGGAGTGAAACGCAAACACCGCCGACCTGCCAAAAAAACAAAACAAAAAAAAAAACAACCAAACAAGCGGCATCTTTATTTCCTCACCCGCACTAAGCCATTTATAAAGATTATTTCACGCTGCTTAAGCAAGGCCAAAAAGCATAATAAATGTGTGTTTGAGTGTTACGTAAATGCTAGCTAATAGCTAGACTTATTTAGCCTGTTTGACGTGTTTGTTGTGCAGTAACTTTTACAGAATCTAGAAAATTCCTCAGATTTAATTAAAGTCTTTATGTGGTCTTTAAGCTCCGTTTTGGGACCAGATAAGTATTTGGGGTGTGTAAGTCATAATGGATGTAACATTGTTCTAAATTAACATGTTGCATAATAACTAAAAAAACAACAACTGACGGCAGTGATTTATACGGACGATTTTAACATCAGTGTCGAAATCACCGAGCTTGTCTGCCTTGACGTCATAGCTACAGGAGATGCTTTCCCATAGGCTGAAATAGATACATAGCATAAACTAGTTAGCGCCACAATGAGGGGCTAAACCTAAATCGAATTCTACCTGCGAATATAGCTGAGCATTATGCAGATGAAATAGCTTAATTAGCAACACTGTAACCTGTACTAATGACATCAAGGAGGACTCAGTTATTTAACTAAACGTACGTGCAAACTTTAGCATTTAGAGAAATGTCGTCGTTATAGCTTTTAACAACCGAATAGATTTCGTGCATGAGATAATAAATCAAGAGCTCAACACTTGATTGGCTCGTTAGTCAATTAAGACGTACCGCAATTTAATAAAATTTGCGCGTTAATAAAGGAATGGCGGTCTCATCAGCTAATAGTTGCTCCTGAAGAGCATCTGTTTTTCTGATTGGTGCTGGGAGACCACGCCGCTCCGCCTGTCTTATTATTGTGTGTATATTATACTGTTGTATTTGCGCAATCTTAGCAGAATCCTCGAATGTTCCAGAAGTCTCTCTGGATGGAAAACACAAAGGAAACTTTATTTAGTTGTTGTAGTTTGCTGGGGATTTGTTTTCATGAGCGCAGTTTACCGCTCGTGGGAAGGTTGCGATACACTGCCTACCTGTTTCTTCCTGTGCGATACACACACACACGGAACACCAGGCTGTCGTTGGGTTGTTTCTTACATTTGATTGACGGGTCGCTTGCTGCTTCTTCTTCTTCTTCTTTGTTTTTGGACCCCGTTAGATTTCCTTTCTAATCCTTTTGTAAAAACACATACAAAAAACTGAGGACCGAGTATACAATATTGTGACTAATATTACTCAGCGTTCACATCTTCATAGTTTGCTAGAAAGAAACCTATTTCGAGAATTCCTGCAATTGTTTCTGAGGTCCTGAAAGGGTCCTAGATTTTACAATAAGTTTAGTTTAAAAGCATGTGGTTAGGGATGTCGCCAGACAAACTATCGAACCTGGCTAACCATTTTCAGGCTGCACCCACCTGTAAGTTAAAAAAAAAAGTTCCTGGAACTAAAAACCTGTAGGTTAATTGGGCTTAAAAAGTTTCTAGGTTCTTGGCAAGGTTCATGGTTACTTGGAGAACTTTAAAATTTGTTCCTGGTTTCTTTAAGTTTCCTGGAGAAAAGTAAGATGGATTTTGGCTTCTGGATTTCACAAAAGGTTCCAGGTTCTTGAAAAGCATGCTGGTTTTCAAACAAGATTTAATGGTGTTCCGGATAACAGTTTCTTGGCCCAATGAAGACATGGAGGCGATAGTATTGGTCACTGTTGTTAGTTTGAGACTTGTTTAATGTATCTTAGACTTAAACTTAAAAGGAAGCAGGTTGAATATCAAAGTGAAAATGTAACCGCTAAACGCAGCCCTGTTTGATGTCTTTAGCTTCGTACAGAAGCTACAAAACTTACAAGGATAAAGTTTTGTAAGGTTTTAGAATAAATATAACTTCTGTTTAGTTTTTTGTTTCCTGTTGTTTCCGAGATGCTGATTTATTTCGCAGCAAGTTATCACGCCTCAAATGTCTAGAAACGACCTTTGCTTGTTGATACAAATTGTATCTATTTCTTGATTGTAAAAAAAATGATCTGTACAGTATTACATATATTCATAAATATATAAATATCTATACACATTAATATATAGAGAGTTATATATCTATAAAAATAGCTTAGTTTTATTTAAAAGGAAAAAAAAACGACATTAATGCCATAATGTTAGTGACACTATGTGTCACTAGTGTAGCCCATACAGAAGGCTTGTTTCCTGCCGGGCAAGACATCTAGACAGGGATCTTTTTCACTTACTCTCTCTCTTTCTCTCTCTCTCTCTCTCGTTCTCTCTCATCCTCTCTCACTTTCTCTCTTCATCTCATCTCCTCGTCTCTTTTCTTCTCGCATTAAGAACGTGCACAGCTTGTAAGTGGGCGTGGCCAAAAAAATCACAGTTGGTTATTTTGAGTATGCCAAATGAAAGGGTCTTGGGAAAAGGGACACGCCCACTTATAACACACCGAGCCATGCAGGTGGACCTTTATAAGCACCTGCGCCAGTATTTACCCTCAGTAAGGGTGAAACTGACAAACTGACATATTATTATCATTTAGAGCTGATAGTTGGAGGAAACGTATCAAACAAATGTAGTCCAAATAAACTCATCCAGGAAGTGAGTTACTAAAAAAAAAAGGTTCATTTAGTTAGATCCTGGATTTCTTAAATAGTTTCTGATAAGGTTCCTGTTGCTTTCTGCATCCTCGCTAACACAGTTACTGGCTTTCTTTGGCTCATGGGAAAAAAGTATTGGCTCGCCTGCCATCACATGCTTATGAACTTCTTAATCCATAGGGTTTAATATGATGTTGGCCCCGCCCCCTTTGCAGCTATAACAGCTTCCACTCTTCTGGGAAGGCTTTCCACAAGGTGTAGCCTTGATTTGCTTTGCTTTGTGGCAGGAGTTTCAGGAGTTGGGCTCGGCCCCTTAGCTCCAGTGAAAGGAACTCTTAATGCTTCAGCACTTCGAGACATTTTGGACAATTTCATGCTTCCAACTTTGTGGTGAACAGTTTGGGGACGGCCCCTTCCTGTTCCATCATGACCGCGCACCAGTGCACAAAGCAAGGTCCATCAAGGTCCTGACCTCAACCTGATAGAACATCTTTGGGATGAATAAGAGCGGAGACGGCGAGCCAGGACTTCTCGTCCAACATCAGTGTCTGACCTCACAAATTCCAATAAACACACTCCTAAACCTTGCAGAAAGCCTTCACAGAAGAGTTCGGGGAGGGACCAAGGTCAGGTCCAGTGTGGCCCGGTGTGTCAGAACCCAAAGATCTGTTCTCATGTAGGAACAGGAAGTACCGTGTTTACATCACAGACGGAACTCATCCTCTCTTTCTCTCTACTTTCTTTCATGCCTCTTTGAGTAGTGGGGGGGGGGGGGTAACACAAAAATTCACACACACACACATGCAAATGGACTGTATGCTACTGTCCAAATATACACATACACACACACACACACACACACACACACACTCAGATATAAATATTTTTTCTTTTGTAAATATTGAAACCACTTAGATTTGCACAGTATTAGTGCTTTTTATAAGCATGCACACACAGACACACACACACACACACACAGGTCGCCTTGCTAACTAACCCCAGCTAGCTCGGGTTTCTATGTGTAATAAATACTATGAATAAATCACTCTGGACTTTTGTGTGTACTGAAACGTGGATTCGTGAAGAATTCGAATATTTCCTGATTTTTAAATTTTATTTTTTCTAACACACACCCCACTCTCTCTTGACAAGTGCATTATGGGTAATCTCAACATGGACTTTGCTTGGGTGTGAAATAGTGCACTATGTAGTGAGTAGGATGTGATTTTGAATGTGGGCGTCGCCATGACGACGTCTGAGCCGAGTTCTGAGATAAATGTGAAAGAGTGTTTTTTTTTTAAATGACGAGTGATTAAGACGGAACCCAAATGAAGCGAGGACTTGTACACAGACATGTTTTTGTATTGCATTGAGGTCTCACACATACACACACACACACACACACACACACACAGTATGCACTGATATTTCTTCGTCTGAAAAGGTTCCTGGGTTCCTCTAAAATGTCCTTGAGCTTTTGAAAAAGCTTCCTGTTTTCTCCTGAGGTTCTTAAGCCTTTAAACTCATTTAATATTTGTAAAGGTTCCTGGGTTCCTGAACCTCTGGTAAGGTTGATTTAAAAAAAAATAATCCCTTGAAGGTTGTAATATTCCTGAAACAGTTCCTGTGTTCCTAAAAAAAACTGTCCTTTTGTTAGAGATTGGGAGTTCTAGATAAGGTTCCTAAAAATGTTCCTAAGTTCCTTTTATATATTATTTTTATTTGGTGATCCTAACATGGTTCCTGAGATGATTCCCAGGCTTCTGGAAAAATTTTTCCTGGCTTCCTGAAAAAAAAAAATCGCTTGTGTGGAATAAGATTCCAGGTTTCTAATAAAGTTCCTGAAAAGGTTCCTCAGCTTCTAAAACTACCATTGGTTTGTTTAAATGACTGTAGGCTCCTAAAAAATTTCCAAGTACATTTCTAAGTTCCTGAAAGGGTTCCAGATGTCCCGCTATGGATAAATGGACCCTAAAAAAAAAAAAAAAAAAAGTTTTGAGGGTTTAGTTTATAATATCTTTGTGGGTTTTTTTTTATTTTTTATTTTATTGAAGACGATAATATGGTCCTGAAAAAAAAGTTCATAATCTTCTAAAACACATTTCTAGGTTTGTGAAAATTATCTTGTTTTTTTTTTTTATGTTTTTGTGTCCAAAGGTTCTTGAGAATGTTCCTGAAATGGGAAATGGTTCCTGAACTCCCACAAAGTGCCCCTTCGGCAAAAAAAAAAAAAAAAAGATCCTGTGCTCCTAAAATGGTTCCTTAGAAATTTGCTGGGTTCCTAAAACGGTTCCTGTCGTTATATTGTGATTTATTGTGAAATGAGAATTTCAGATTCCAAGATTCAAAGAACTTCATTAATTCCAGAAGGAAATTGCTTAAATTGCTTTATTATCAGCACACACACACACACACAGTGTTTTAACACGCCTGCCTTATAGACTATTTAACCCTCGGTGTGTGTGAATCCAGGACTTGTAACACAGTCGTGCGTTCTGAAGAGGGTTCTAGAGTCACAGACGCGAGTTTCGATTCTAGAAGGTCCTGAAGAAAGCGACTTTTCTCTGAGGATCCCGGGGATCTGGACTGCTGAGATGTAAACTAAACCCACGTTTATGATCTGTGGGTGGTTCAGATGTACCAGCTGTCACACACACACACACACACACACACACAGATCTCAGGAATGAACAGATTTATCATGAACTCCACTGAAGACGTTGATCTTGATGTTAGCTATGACAAAACGATTAAATGGCGATTGTTTTGGTGACGCAGTGAAACGACCTCTTAATCGTGTCCTCAAAAGCGAACTCTTATTTGTTTGTTTTTTTCTCCTCGGTTACGATATTGTACCGTGTTGCGTTGCGGGTTTTGTTTTTTCACAGGCCGGCTGAGTGGATTTGAACACTTTGAAGTCTTGTGATGTAACAGCGACATGCGGCTAAGTGTGTTTGGTTCTGTGTCGAACGAAACACTCGCTTCTGAAAATAAAAAAGGGAGGAAATTAAACGAAAAGACAAAAGCCCCCATTAAAAAGAAGGAACTTTGTAACTCTTTGGGTCTGTAGACTCAAACAAAATGTAAGTCTCTATGACAAAATGTGTTTGTTTTTCTTCAATAAAGCCAAACCCTGTTGGTTACGTCAGTTTTGCCTCTTCTTGTTTTTAGTTGTTTCCCAAGCTACCTTTTATTTGCACGTTTGTCCTTCACACATACACTAGAGGGCGATGTATACTCACATCATCAACCACTAAACCGTCACTCAGCCCTGCTTCCTGCTCCTCCATGTACCTCGGTTGCTATGGTGATATACACACGTTCAGTCTTTAACAGGGTTCTCCAGGAGAAGGGTTTGGAAACTGTGTTCCAACAAGAATTCTAAACTTCAAAAAGTCCTCAGTTTGATTTGATGTTCCTCTATGCAAAAGCATCCCAGAAAGAACCCTTGAAGAACTTCTGAAAGTGCACTCTTAGCAGATATGGTGCCATTTAAGCTACTTTGGAACCCTGTAGTGGTTTCCTTTCTTGAAGATTTCCACATAGACGCATTTTTTGGAAGCACTGATTTGCTTGAAAGTGGAACATTTGGAATCCTGAAGGTTCCTTTGGTCATACCCCTGAGGGAGCTCTTCATTGTTATGAAGTTTGTTATGAGTTTCATTTAAGATAAATAAGAACCCTTAATTTATCTAAGAGACACTTAAGGAACCCTCTAAGAACCCTGAGATATTAAACTTTTTTTGGGTTATCTCTGAGGGAACTCCTAAAGCTTCTTTGTAGAACCTTTTAAAGGACCCCCCGCCCCACCCACGTAGAACCTTTCTCCAAACCCAAGTCCCCTTAATCATCCTACCAGAACCCCGAAAGAACATGTGAGGAACACAAACACAGGAAGGTGTCTATTCACAGGAAACTTTAATATGAAAAAGTCAGAACATGCAACATGTGATGCTGTAACACACACCCTCATGTGTGTGTGTGTGTTAGAAGAGTTTGAGTCCGGCTTTGAGCTTGGTGATGTCATTGTGGGTCCACAGGAGTCCGTCTGACCCGGTTCTGCTCTGAAGTGGTACACTGCGCGCAAACACACACACACACCCACACATGATTTCTTACTGTATAACACACAATAACAGTTCTCCTACACATTCTCAGGATGGTGTGCAGGTGAAACCTCTCACCTCTGGTTGCCGTGGTGACCATGACCTTTGACCTGCTGGTCGAACACAGTCAGCGTGCAGTACGTCTCCACCATCAGACATGACGGGTCATCCGTCTGACCCGGAACCTTTCCCAGAGGGTACTGCTTCCAGGGAACCTTGTCTACACACACACACACACACACACACACACGACGCTGTGTCTCACGTATCAGTTGATTAATTAAGGTTGATTAAGTGTTAAACGCGTTTGCTCGGCCTACCTGTGCATACGCTCCACGCTGAGCCGCGCAGCGCCGCGTTTCTTTCCTGCACCGTTTCAGCGCTCAGCTGCTCCTGCACTTCCTGAGTGGGCGGAGCCTTCGCCGACTCCGCGGCTTTACCGGCCCTTTCAGTGGGTGTGTTTTTTTGCGCGGCCCCGCCCACTCTCTCCTGCAGGCTCTCGAGAGTGTAGATGGGGTGGGAGTGGTCAGGGTTACCGGGGGCACAGTTGTCATGGTGACCCTGCGTATAGATGGAGCAGAGGCGGAGCAAGTTTTGCTGCGTGTCCAGGGGGAGGGGCTTATCCATGTCTGTCAAAATTCTGCGCAGATACAAAAAGACATACAAACTCAAAACTGTGAGGGTGTGTGTTTCTATAAGAGTGTGTGTGTGTGTGTGTGGATACACACTGCTGCAGCAGGTATGGTGTAGCAGCACACGGCGCGCTCACACACGCCGACAGGAGGTCAGTCCACCGGAGCGACACGCGACTCATGAACCACCGCTGATTCATCATCCTCATCCTCCTGGCGAGCTTCGACTCACCTGCGTGTCACACACACACACAGGATACACTCAGAATAAACACACAACAAACACATTGAGACATTAAAACACACACACACACACACACACACACACACACACACACACACACTCTTACTCCTGCAGTTGCACTGGAGGATCTCAGAGATCCAGGCCGAAGAGTAATAAGCTCTGTGATTGGTCGGCTCGTTAGCGAGCTCAGCGAATAGCTTCTCCAGCAGCTGATGAATAAACGAGCTGGAGTTCAGAACCTTCAGCAGCGGCAACCAGAAGTGCAGGAACCCTACAGGAACACACGGAGAACTCGGGTCCAGGAGCTCCTCTGAGGAGAGAGAGAGTCAGTGACACAGGGTTAGCGAGTCTGTGTGTGAGTCTGTGTGTGTGTGTGTGTGTGTGTGTGTGTGTGTACCTGACGGGTCGATGTTCAGGGACTCCAGCTGCTCTGCTGTCGGGATTAGAAACCCATCCTGCACTAACGTACCGATCAGTGCATCTCTAGAGCACACACACACACACACACACACACAGGATATGAAAATACACGTCTACATTTTCCAAATCATGAGAATCAAATAACACACCATTAAACACACACACACACACACACCTGGCCTCTGAGTTGAGCTGCTGTATCTGTGCGAGGATCCAGCTGAGATCTGGGCTGGCGTTAGGCCACGCCCCTCGACCCGAACCCTGCTTCATCATCTCCTCAAACACCTGCAGCAATCATCATCATCATCATCATCATCATCGTCAATACACCACTGCTTATTACCTGTTCACACACCCACATTCATCATTATTATTATTACACTAACAGTGAGTGATCTGATTGTTATTCCACACGAGTGCTGATTATAGACAGTATCTACACATCTGTATGAGTGGGCGTGTCCCAGGTGTTGTCCAGTGGTTAATGACACTAACTGTGTGTCTCAGCGTGGGTGAGAGTAGGTCTGTACGGTCCGCAGTACTGAGGAGAGAGCAGCTGTCTGACTAAACCCACATTCACACCCAGTCACAGAAGCACTTTCAGTAAGAACACAGAGACAGAACGCTTAGAATCCCAAATCCCTCTGATCAAGGGCACTACTCGGAGTGTGAAACAAGGGGGATTTAACACCCTATATAGTGCACTAGCTTTTCATTTAACACTATTTGGGATTTGAAGTTAACGGAGCTGATATTCTAAAGTGTAATAAGTGTAAATATAAAGTAAATCCTGTGAGTTTCTCAGGACTGTCCACCACCTCCATGGTTGATTCTCCTCACCGGTCGGCTACATACTGTAGCATCGCTAACAGTTTAACACCACCGCCACCTCCTGTTCACTACACTAACTGTCGCCAGGCGTGTGGGCGGAGCAAAACAACTGGTTAAATAACAAAATTAACTAATCATAATCTGTTGGTGTTTGTGGAAAAGTGATATCACACTCGAGGTGTCACAGCCGTGCTGATATTCACTACAACAGCACAATTCCAAACATTACGGATATTGTTGGGTTAATGATGGATGTCCAACTGACGTTAACGAGTTTGTGAGATTCTCACACACACACACGATTAAGAGCTTACAGATGATTAGATGACAGAAACCTCACTGAAGTGAACCTCATGCACCTCCTCATGTTTGCTTTATGTCCTCGGAAGAACGAGTCCATGACTCACTCACACACACACACACACACACACACACACACACACATACACGCGTGTGTGCTGACTCACACATCCACTCACCCTGAACAAACGAACCTGATGAACTGAATACACTTTTGCCTGATCACATCATCTCTGTGTGTGTGTGTGTGTGTGTGTGTGTGTGTTTATAAAAAAAAATAAAAGAGTAAATAATGGACCCCCGAGTCTCAGTGAGAAGGACATTCAGGACACGAGCGGACGTGGAGTTAAAGGACATGAAGGTTTTAAAGGTACAGCTGTGTAAAGGAGTTACACACACAACACTCTGGGGGGCGCTCACGTCTGCAGACGTCACGTCTCCCCTATATGTCTGTCCGTCCCTGTCCTGTCCATGTCCTGTCCACACCTTAGGTACAGTTTACTCACTGGATGACATCATTTTTAAAACATGACGTGTGTGTGTGATATTTACCTGGAACTGTTCTCGTTCATAGGAGATCAGCAGCTCTCTCGCTCTCTCTGCACACACACACACACACACACACACACATCAGATGAGTCTCTTTTGATCACTCTTAATTCATTTCCTCATTACACCACACACTCCTGAAGTGAATAGTGTATAGTGTGTGTGTATAGTGTGTGTGTGTGTGTGTGTGTGTGTGTGTTTAGTGTGTGTTGTGTATTGTGTGTGTGTGTATATGTGTATAGTTGTAACGTTCAGGTTTTATGTTTGAGCTAATTACACTATCACGGGGTCTAGAATCGAAATATGGGCTAATAGTACTTACTTCCGGTGTTGCGCAATTTTCGCAGAGCAAGAAAAGAGAGACGTAACCACAACAACTTCCAAACAAACCCAAAGTGTATTAAACAGACAAACAAACAAACAAGGTGCACCGAAAACCAATATATACAAAATATATACAAATATAAACAAAGTATGAAATGTATGCGTGTGAGTGTGTGTGTGTATGAATGTCTGTGTTATTGTAAGAGTGTAATGGTGTACAGGAGAGATGGCTCGGTCTCACCGGTATGTGATGGTAAATCCATCGAGAAACGGAATGAGATGGGTATCGTTGTGAGTCCAAGGAAAAGTAATCCACGGCAAATCAGTCGCTCTGTCTCTATTCCAAAAACCAGCGCGCTGCTTCATCTCTACACCCCGAGTGTTATGCCGGTTCCGGCTTTATATTGGCACACGTGACCCGATAGGTCATCACAACCCGATAGGTTCCCTCGCACCACAACCGCGCATGCATGTGAGAGCTTAACCCCGGAACCAAAACACAGTCTTTCAGGGGAAAAGATAAACCATAACAGGTTGTAATAAAGTCCGGTGGTTTTATCTTTATTTACCATCTTTTTTGGATTATAAAAACAACCCTCTTATGTGGCTGCGCTACAAGTGTGTGTGTGTGTATAGTGTGTGTGTGTGTATAGTGTGTGTATAGTGTGTGTGTGTGTGTATAGTGTGTGTGTGTGTGTATAGTGTATGTGTGTGTGTATAGTGTATGTGTGTGTGTATAGTGTATGTGTGTGTGTATAGTGTATGTGTGTGTATAATATGTGTGTGTATAGTGTGTGTGTGTGTATAGTGTGTGTGTGTGTATAGTGTGTGTGTGTGTATAGTGTGTGTGTGTGTGTGTGTGTGTGTGTATAGTGTATGTGTGTATGTATAGTGTGTGTTCGTGTGTATAGAGACGTGTGTGTACAGTGTGTGTGTGTGTGTGTGTATAGTGGGTATAGTGTGTGTGTGTGTATAGTGGGTATAGTGTGTGTACAGTGTGTGTGTGTGTGGGTATAGTGTGTGTGTGGGTATAGTGTGTGTGTGTGTGTGTATGTATGTATATATATATATATATATATATATATATATATAGTGTGTATTTGTGTATAGTGTGTGTGTGTATAGTGTGTGTATAGTTAGATTGTATGTATAGTGTGTGTATGTATAGTGTGTGTATGTATATATAGTGTGTGTAGTATGTATATGCCCTCTGCACCTACTGCTGAACTGAATCTACACAACTTCTGATATATTGAACTTTCACCTGCACAACACACTTGATGTTATTTCTATCTGTTATCACCCAGATGAGGATGGGTTCCCTGTTGAGTCTGGTTCCTCTCAAGGTTTCTTCCTATTACCATCTCAGGGAGTTTTTCCTTGCCACTGTCGCCGTCACCCTTGGCTTGCTCATCAGAGACATTTCATTCATCATTCATTCATTTCATTATTATCTAGACACATTTTTCTCACACATACACACTTCCAAATATTTTCTTTTCTTTTCTTTCTTAAAAAAAAAAAAAAAAATCTTTCATTTTTTTCTTGTGAAGCTGCTTTGGGACAATGACCATTGTTAAAAGCGCTATATAAATAAAATTGAATTGAATTGAATTGAATATATCTAGTGTATGTATATATAGTGTATGTATAGTGTGTGTATGTATAGTGTGTGTATGTATGTATAGTGTGTGTATAGTGTGTGTATGTATAGTGTGTGTATGTATAGTGTGTGTATGTATAGTGTGTGTATGTATAGCGTGTATATACAGTGTGTGTATGTACATATAGTGTGTGTAGTGTGTATATATAGTATGTGTATATATAGTGTGTGTATAGTGTGTGTATGTATAGTCTGTTTGTATGTATAGTGTGTGTATATAGTGTGTGTGTGTGTGTGTATAGTGTGTGTGTGTATAGTGTGTGTATATAGTGTGTGTAGTGTGTATATATAGTGTGTGTAGTGTGTATATATAGTGTGTGTAGTGTGTATATATAGTGTGTGTATAGTGTGTGTATGTATAGTGTGTGTATAGTGTGTGTATAGTGTGTGTATGTATATATAGTGTGTGTATGTATAGTGTGTGTATGTATAGTGTGTGTATGTATAGTGTGTGTATGTATAGCGTGTATATACAGTGTGTGTATGTACATATAGTGTGTGTAGTGTGTATATATAGTGTGTGTATATATAGTGTGTGTATAGTGTGTGTATGTATAGTCTGTTTGTATGTATAGTGTGTGTATATAGTGTGTGTGTGTGTATAGTGTGTGTGTGTATAGTGTGTGTATATAGTGTGTGTAGTGTGTATATATAGTGTGTGTGTGTATAGTGTGTGTATAGTGTGTGTATGTATAGTGTGTGTATGTATAGTGTGTGTATAGTGTGTGTATGTATATATAGTGTGTGTATGTATAGTGTGTGTATGTATAGTGTGTATATATAGTGTGTGTATGTATAGTGTGTGTAGTGTGTATATATAGTGTGTGTATAGTGTGTGTATGTATAGTCTGTTTGTATGTATAGTGTGTGTATATAGTGTGTGTGTGTGTGTGTATAGTGTGTGTGTGTGTGTGTGTGTATGTATATATAGTGTGTGTATAGTGTGTGTTATATAGTGTGTGTATAGTGTGTGTATGTATAGTGTGTGTATGTATATATATAGTGTGTGTATAGTGTGTATGTATAGTGTGTATATATAGTGTGTGTATGTATAGTGCGTGTGTGTAGTGTGTATATATAGTGTGTGTATATATAGTGTGTGTATAGTGTGTGTATGTATAGTCTGTTTGTATGTATAGTGTGTGTATATAGTGTGTGTGTGTATAGTGTGTGTATATAGTGTGTGTAGGTATAGTGTGTGTATAGTGGTGTATATAGTGTATATAGTGTGTGTATACGTATAGTGTGTGTATATAGTGTGTTTGTATGTATAGTGTGTGTATATAGTGTGTGTATGTATAATGTGTGTGTATATAGTGTGTGTATAGTGTGTGTGTATGTATAGTGTGTGTATATAGTGTGTGTGTATATAGTGTGTGTGTATATAGTGTGTGTATATAGTGTGTGTGTATGTATAGTGTGTGTGTATAGTGTGTGTATATAGTGTGTGTACTCACTGTGTCTCTCGATCTCTCTCTGTCTGATTGTCGCCTCCTCCTCTTTTCTCCTCTTCCTCTCATCTTCATCCTCCTCCTCATCCTCTTCCTCAGATGAAGAGTTCCAGTCTGCCAGGCTGCTGAGCTGCCGAGACCAGTACTGCTGCTGCAGCCAGTTCAACACGAACTCACAGCCTGCAACACACACACACACACACCTGAGTAACGTACCTGCTGAAGGGATTTAACACACATCTATTCTGTGTGTGTGTGTGTCTGACCTTTGCGGCACCATTTGAGCGTGGGAAGTCTGCGGTGTGTGATGTCATGTCTCAGATTCACGATCCATTCTGGAATGTTCATCTGAGAGAGAGAGAGAATCAATCAGAGAGTCAGAATCAGAGTGTAAAGCTCTATGAATTTTATTCAAGTTATTATTCAAGCCTAATCTCTATGAATAACAGAAAGGTTTAGCCGGGTGATAAAGTGATATATCGGTATTTACTGACGGTGCAACATCATCGGGAGTGGAGGAAGCAGAGAAGAGCCATTACTGACATCTTACACATGTTGATCCACCTCAAAGTCTGCTGATTGTTCAGCGTTTACACTTTTACCACTGCACACACTTTGTACCATTTTATTTATTAAGTATAAAAGGCTCCTTAACACTAATTTTTATTTTATTATAAGACATACAAGAAAAAGAAATATATTTTTACTGTTTTATACTTTTGATTATTAAAACTATTTGCTTAGTACAATAAAATAAAGTGGTTAAATTCAAACAAGAAAATGTTTTTCTACTGGTCTTCATTTATAAATGGATTGTTATAAACAAAATATTATACTGTGATCATTTTTCTTTTGCTGTATCGCCCAGCCTTAAGGCTTCGTCTGTACATTGGGTCAGAACTCACTCTTTCAATGTTACCTTTATGTTCATACAAAACCAGTCTCAGTAAAAATTCTTCTATAAACAGATAACTGCCTCAAGTTTAATCTGCACCATCAGTGAAATCTAAATGTGGAGTAAAAGTGATGTTATGAACAGTTATGTGTGGGATTTAATAATCTACTTTAAAATAATCTCCTAATGCGCTACTGTCTCAATGTAAACAAACACCTGCACCAATAGATATTAATTAGAAAAGATAAAGTGAATATTTTGACTGGGATTAGTTCATATTTATATAAGTGAATTTTAACATGCTGGAGTGGTTTTAAGACAAAACTTCATCTTTATCCTTTTATCTACTTTACTCATCTGTGATTCACTTTCCGATTACCGAACAGGGAGTGTATTTGTCTGAGCACCAAAGAAGGACAACTTAGTGTAAACAAGGCGTAAGATACTCAACCTTACAGAATGGGATTTCTTTGTATTAATAAGTTAGACAGAGAGTTCTGCTGTACAGAGAGACACACAGACATGTACGTGGGCTTCAACCTCTAATAATAATAATAATAATATCACTGATAACATTAAAGATCAGCAGATAATTATTTTTAAATCTATTTTTAGATTTAACATTTTAACTGTTTCTCTGAGGCCCACTAACACCAATAGAGATCTGATCACAGTCTGATTAAAACCCAATCAGAACCGGAATTGTATTGTGATCTGATTTCCTGTTAGTCAGACTTATGTCCTACCGTGTGTATGTCATGTGAAGTGTGTTTGCGTGTGTGTGTGGGTGATACACTCACGGTGCTGGCGAGGAGGCGCAGGGGTTTAGCAACACGGCCCTGCTTTCTCTCCAGAATGAGGTTAACAAACCTGAATACACACACACATACAGATATATGGTATTACAGAATGATATCGAGTCACTCAAATTAAACCGCACAGACACACACACACCTGGTCAGCGCCATGCCGTACAGCAGCACCAGGTCGTCTCGCTCCAGTTTGCCGCTCCGGTCCAGGATCTGACAGCGCACCAGATTGGCCGTGGTCTCCACGGCGACCGGAGTGCTCGGCCCGAACCTGCACACACAAACAACAAAAAAACACTGTATACATCATTTGAGAGATGAACACACCCTGGGCGTAGTGACGTAATTCAACAGTAGGAGTGACGTCATCTGAACAAAACCTTTGTGATGTCATAAGAGCACGCCCCCCCTTATTCAGTGCACTACAGGAAAGATGAGTAGCTTTTATACAGTGTGTGTGTGTGTGTGTGAGGGACCCCTCCCCACCTCCCCTTCCACGCGGTGATTCTTTGCAGCGCGTGTGTCTGTAAGGCGGTCTCGCGCGAGCTCAGGTACTCCACCACCTGCTCCCATTCCGCTCTGTTCAGCCACGCGACCACATGGCGGCGCCTCTGCGCGCGCTTCCTCTTCATCTCCACACCGTTAAACACCCGCTGAAACCGAGCCGCTCTGATTAACGGAACCGATCAACAAAAACAACACACACCGACCTGAACCAAACAATACACCGGATACGGACGCCGATACTGACTTCCGGTCTTCACTCGTGTGTCGTTTGTGCGAATCGGTTCTTTGATTTGAAGCTTTTCGGTGAACCGTAAGGTGTCGATTCGAGGATACACATTTATAAGTCATTAAAATGACATTTTAAAATGACATTTTATATATATTCATTAGGATTAATTACTCTTCATTTTATTTAATCCCATTTCGGTTCAGGTTAAAAAAATACATTGCGTGTTTTGACAGGATTGGGAGCGACGTTGCAATGAGTCGATTCTTACTTTAAAAGTGAACCGAACGATTCGACTCACAGAAAGACTCGGTACTTGTTTAAACGGTTCCCCTGGAAACCATGGCAGCGAATTATAGTTCCGATTTTCAAAATTGTTTTATTCGTACATTGTTTAAGAATGAGTCGATTATTATTTAATACAAGATTTTTTATTTAAATAAATAACTACTGTATTGTGTTGTATAAGGTAGTTTTAAAAAGTTTTAAGCTCTGTACATCCTCCCTCTGACACCCTAAAACCTGGCAGTAGAACTCACCTTCTGGCTCCTGGGGATGAATTCTCAATGCACAATGCTGCAGATGTTGAAAGACGATAAGCATGCACTTGGTCACCTAACCCTTTAAGATCTTCCACTGCGAAGGGTCGTAACCGTACGCCCAGTAATTATCCTTAATAATTATCCTTGATTGCCCTGTGATGGATTGGCCCCCTGTCTCCTGTGATGGCTCCAGGTCCCAAGTCATCCTGTATACAGGATAAAGCAATATAGGCGACGAGTGTTTACACCGACAACAGTAGCGATGTTGTGGATTGTTCTACGACGATCATCATTTAAATTCAGTTGGTATTTGTCACATATAAAGTCATACACACTATGATATAAAGTGAAATAAAATTAAAAATAAAGTTTTCAAATAAAGAATATAAGGTATGAAATACCTTATACCTTATAATACCTAATGAGAAAAATTTTACAAATATAGAAAAACGTTTAGCCGTATGACATGTAAAAAAATAACATTTGGCAAAAATGGCATTTGGCAAATGTAGTGGATGAAGTTTGTTGGATAGTGAAAAGATGATGAAGTCTCTGACCAGCCGATCGAAGCACTTCATCACTGCTGAAGTCACGGCTACAGGGCGATAGTCGTTGAAGGAAGCAGGATGAGTTCCTTTGGGACAGGAACAATAATTTGACTTGCCAAGTCACATCAAACGTGTGGCAGACCCAGCAGGCGTAGTAATGCACATGCTCAGAATAGCACCAGTCGCACAGCTCCTGAGGTACACAGGACCATGTCTTTTGGCACACTGACTTATGAAGGTCGGGGCTCCCTGTGACTCCCCCTGTGCTGCCATCTATTGGCGTGTTACAAAACTAGTCTCCAAACCTTCTCATAGCTCTTTATATTACTGAGTCAGAACGTGTGAGAAATGAGCCACCTGAGGTGTTTTTTTAATGATCGATCATGGTTGAAAGGATTTGTCTAAACATTTTATAAAACAGAATGAAAAGTCATGTTTATTTGTTTACTTAAAACTAAAAAGGTAAGATAAAATAAATTCAGCCCAAACAGGAAGAACATCACGTCAAAGCATCGTGACGTTAAGAAGAAAATTAAAACGCCTCGTTCGACAGCCGAAAAAGTCGACTTGTTGATCTAAACGACTTAAACCTGCAGACAAACATAACCCCAAATGTACCGTACTGTAACATTGGAACGAATATAAATGCAGGAAAAATAAATAAATAAACGAGAGAACACAAGAAGTAAAATATCCTCAAATGTGTGAGGTTTCATAAAGTTTATAAAGTTTTCTGACACAAAATTGTTGCTGGTGTGAATGTGTGTAAAAATAGTGACATTTAAAGTTTTTGTGGTGTGTTTACACATGTATGTTTGTGTTAAACAAAAGGAAAGAAAAGTGTTGTGATGTCATAAAACCTCAGAGCCAATCAGGTTTCAGTATGTAAATGTTCTCAGCACTTGGTGAGTAAAATCTGCGTGATTCTAATGAATGTATTCATCGATGTGAAATTTTTACTTGCGAAATTAAAATTTTAATTTGTTATTTCAGGAATCTCTGATTATTTATTATTCTCTAGAGGAAAAAAATCATTCTGATGGAGCATCGTGCCGCACATTTATTGGTTTGTTTGATAGTTTGTACAGATGGATCATTTTACAAACATCACCTTGTTGTTTATGATAAATGTTTATCACATGTCTGGTTATCAGTGTGTAAAGTGTACAGACTGTTTGCCTCTGCACTGTTTGTTCAGTCTGCAATGTGTGTATTTAACACAAGTTAAAGAGATTAGGCTTCACACTATCTACTGTCTGATAGGAAACATGCACTGCTACGACTTGTGTTTGCACATGTGTGTGTGTGTGTGTGTGTGTGTGTATGAATATACAGTGCTGCCTTTGACCACAAAGCTTAAACGTGTTCACTTCTCATGTGTCTGCATAATACACGCTCTGTAAGAGCAGACCTGACCATGTTTTTTTTTTGCTGTGTTCTCCATGTATGACTGCAGCCCTGTGTGTGTGTGTGTGTGTGCGTGTGAGACTAACTTAGTTGGCACTGTGTACATTTTTAGTTTTTTTCTGCATTGATAAGATTTTAGTCCAGGCCCAGGCTGCCATAGTGGCGCTCCTTTACCAAAACAAGTAAAAGAGGTGGCGGGGCCTTATACAGTACACAGCCCTGAGAAGTCGTTATTATTATTATTATTATTATTAATAAAAATAATACATCAGCTGCATTTCCAACTTAGACCTTGGAAGATGTTGCAGGGGGTTTTGCAGTGATGCGGAACCTTATGTTGGTTGTGTGATGAAGTGGAGATTAATCTTCTTTTAAGTATTTACAAACAAAGCCACCAAAAGTTGGTGTAATACTGAGCAGTACGACTTTAAACTACTCTAAACTTGGCAGCACGGTGGCGTAGTGGCGTAGTGGTTAGCGCTGTCGCCTCACTCCTCCAGAGTCTGAGCTCAATTTCCAGCTTGTGTCCGTGTGCATGGAGTTTGCATGTTCCCCCTGTGGTTGGAGGGTTTCCTCTGGGTTCTCCGGTTTCCTCCCACGACACAAAGACATGCAGATGAGGCGTTCCCAAATGGCTCGTGGTGTGTGTGTGCCCTGTGATGGATTTGCACCCCGTCCAGGGTGTCCCCCGCCTTGTGCCCTATGTTACCTGTATCTGAGTAAGCGAGTAAACTTTGAGAACTTTTAGCATACTGAATTTACAGCATTGTTGTTACCGTGTATAATTATTATTGTTTTCAATTAAATATAACAAAGACTTTAGTAAAACCTGGCTCACTGCTGTAACTACATTACTTTAAAGAATTTAATTTTTATTACTTTTCGTTAATTCATTAAATTAAAATTTGTTCTTTATTAAAACAGTGTAAAGTCTGAAACATATTATACTGTAATGATGTTTGTTTGTTGATTTAAGCTGGTTGTTTGTTAAACTAACAACTGACACTGAAATGTTTTATTGCTGAAATTATGACAAAAATCATAGTAATTTTTTTAAAAGCTTTATTTAAAATACTATACTGGTATAAATGTATTTTACAAAATGAAAATTTGTAAAGATTGTATCTGTATATCAATCTGTCTGTTTATTTATTTACATCTATCCAAACATAGTTTTATTGTAATTAAATAATTTGCCAGTTTGTTTTTATATTTTAAAGGTTCCTGGTGTAATATTGTCATTTATTAATAAGTTTATACATTTATTTATGATTTGATAAATATTGCTTTTGTTATTTACTTATCTTTATGTGTTTGTTTACATTAGTTCAATGGATTAAATTATTACTGCATCATGCTGCAGTAATTTATTGATTTATTTACCTAAATTAGTTCAACAGTTAAAAATGTTTTGTGTTATTGTAATAATATTTTACTTATTTATTTTTTATATTAGTTCAGTGGTTTAAAATATAGTGCACTTTTATTTATTAATTTAAAAATTTTCAGTGGTTTAAAACAATGTATACTTTTATTTACTTACTTCAATTAGTTCAAAGATTTAAATTATATTGTGTTATTTTAAGTCCATTATCATTATTTTGATTTTTAAATTGTTTTCAAACATAGTCCGCTTTTCTTTCTTTCTTTTTTCTTTCTTTCCTTGGATTAGTTGAAGATTAAAAAAAGTGTTCTGTTATTGTAGTTATATTTAGGCCTAATTCATGTATTTTTTTTATATTAGTTCAATGTTTTTAAAGAGACAGTACTTTTTTTTCATATTGTTTTCATTAAACAATTGTCATACATGAACATACCAAAAGCAACTAATTAAATGTATTATTATTATCAGATGAAAATAAAAATAAAAAACTTCCCACCCACCCTGAACATACGCTAAAACACACACACACAGTCACACACACACACACACACCCTAGCATCCTTCAGCTCAAACAAATCTGTGTGAATTAGATTGGTCATACACACACTCTGATGCTTGACTCAGTCCAGATAATCATTCAGGCAGTACCTGTAAGCTTGCAAAATAAGCAATAAATGGTTGCCGTTTGTGAAAAAAAAAACATATTATTAGAACCTCTCAGTGTATTTTATCTTTTCTAGCTTAAGAAAAAATAATGAATCTTTAATCCACTGAGAGATTGAGGGACAATTAACGGACTTCCAGTGTAAAAGTATTGAATATAAACTGAATAAGACTGAGACAGGCACAGGAAGAGCTGGAGCGTGTTCTGTACAAGTGGCACAGGTTTTACACCGGATGATTTTCCAGATGTAAACCTTGGCTGGGCATTGAACACAGGCCTTGCGAGAAACCTACCACTGAGCCACCAATGCCCCCTACGGATCGGATGGTCCACTGGGTCGCGACCCCTAAGCCGGGAGCAGCCAAAAGACCAACAACATTTTTATATTAGTTCAATGTTTTTAAACATGGTGTACTTATATATTTTATTTAGTTAAATGTTTAAATCATAGTCTGCCTTTCTTTCTTTCTTTCTTTCCTTAAATTAGTTCACATGCCAGTTAAAACAGTTACCAGTTAAAAATGTGTTGTGTTATTGCAGGTATGTTTATTTTATTTTTACAGTATATTAGTTCACTGTTTTTAAATATAGTGCACTTTTATTTATGTTTCAATTTATCCAAGTTGGTTCAGTGTTTTTAAACATAGTGTACTTTTATTTAATTATTCATTTGTGTTTATTTATTAAAAATTAGTTTTTTAACAGTGTAATTTTATTTATTTATTTTATTTAGTTAAATGTTTTTGTTAATATAGTGTTAAACCGTATCCTGTTCTGTATTTTATTTACATGACTTCAAAGGTTTAACACACAGTGAGTGTCCTTTTATCTTTCTGTTTGTTTGATTGATTAACTTTCGCACTGCACTAATTATTAGTTAATGTTAATAATGCTCGTGTAATACTGCAGCATGGGCTAACACACACACACACACACACACACACACACAGTGGCTCATGTGGGCCGGCCCGGTCAGAACGCAAATATATTTTTTAAAAAATGACTGAAACCATAATATCGCATCGTTTTTTCACGCAGGTGAATGAGTGCGTCGATCGCACGCGCGCCACTGACAAAGGGCGTGTTTGTGTGCACGCGGATGTATCCCCCCTCCCCCTCCCTAATAATTAGTATGATGTCTTCCATACGTGTTCTAAACACGCCCACTTTTCCTTCTAATTTAAAGAGGGAGAAACATGGATCCTTCTCTCGATATAGTGAATTTCTCTAAGCAAATAAATAATGTCTATGGATGAAAGGGGGGGGGGGGGTCATAGGGGGGCATGGGGGGTGGAGCTAAAAAGTTAGGGGGGGGGAGTTGGAGTTCTGCAGACTCTGACAGCTCGGTCTGGATCCACAGGGTCATGAACCAGTTGATGAACCAGTGCCTGCATTAACTCGAGCTGGTGAAGTAGTTGGTCATTTTAATTATTAAGGTAGTCAGTATTAATTACTAGCAGGAGCTACTCACTTTATTGCAGTTTACCTGTTCAGTTTCACTCGGCTCGGGTAGATCAGGGGGAGAGGTGTGGGTCATCATCACCATCAGGCTCTGGTTCATCATCACTGACCTGCTGCACGCGCAGTTTACACTGATGAGTGGTACTGTACTGTATGTACAGTAAATATGACCTAAAATATGTTTAGTGATATTTTAAATAATTTCCTTAAATATAATAATATAAATAAAGTGGTGTTAAAATGAATCTCCACATTAATGAGCCAGTGTATTATGATGTGGGATTTGGTGGGCTGCTGTGGGCCAGGAAGTCCAGGGCCACTCTTTTGGTCCCAGTCCGCCCATGCACACACACACACACGTTTTTTTTTTTTTAATGCGTCTCCATGGTAACCGGCCCGGCCCGCCAGCCCTGGTGACGCGTCCATTTTGGAATCCTGGATTATTCGAGAGAGAGAGAGAGAGAGAGAGAGCACGCGGATTGGAACGTTGCCATGGCGACGTGCACGGTGGCTGTTACCGCGGTTGGGTCCCACTGAGGGCGGAAGTGCGCGTTCACGCGAGAACACGGAGACGTTTATTAATTTTGTTCTGGACACACTAATCATCTGTTCACTAGTGCGGGTTCACACACACACACACACACACACGGCCAGTCTGTCTGCGTTTGAACACACGATGATGATGAAGATGAAGATCCGCCCTACCCCAGGCAGTGTGAAGCCCTCCTGCGCCACCTGCTGGATGACGTAGTGTGTGTCTGTGTGCACACTCAACAGTCAGCTAGTGCACACGAGACAGAGAGAGACAGAGAGAGAGAGAGAGAGACAGACTACTGGGTGTGGTTTATAAAGTGAGTTCCGTTAGCAGGAAAAGAAAAAAAAACCCCACTCTCTCTCTTTCATTCACACACACACACTCACTCCACAGCTCTGAAACACACCGCAAAGAGAAAAGCAGAAGAGAGGAATAAAAGGAGAGAAAAAAAAGAAAAAGGCAGAAGAAGGAAGAAAAGCGAAAGTTTGCGCCTGAAGACAGAGAGAGCGAGCGCGCGCGCTGGATGGGAGAAGTTGTTCCAGGAGCTGCCTGCTGACGTCATCGCGTTCTTTTTAATAAGATACTTTGTAATTGATTTAAAATACGAAAGAAAGAAGATCAAAGATGCCGAAAACGGTGAGTTTGAGCACTGGACTTGTTCTTAAAAAGAAAACAGAAATGTAACGAACCCGGGTGTGTGTGTGTGTGAGTGTGTGTGTGTGTTCCGCGCCTAAAGCTGCGCAGGATGTGGATGAACACCACTCTCATCAGACTAAACACACTTATTTCCAGTTTAGTTTTAATTAAATGCCTGTGTGTGTGTGTGTGTGTGTGTGAGAGAGAGAACGGTTTGAACTTGTTGCCCTGGAAGGGAGAGAGAGAGAGAGAGAGAACTAGATTTAAATGAACAGAACAACAGGCTTGTGTTATTATCCATCACGTTTATCCTCAAGTTCGAGTTTAATTAACGATTTAATTAATGAAGAGACTATGAAGAGCAGGCGTGTGAATAGACCGTGCTGAGCTGTGCACACACCGCTCGTCCTCAGGGCTGTACATCCTCAAAGATGCTCACGACTCCGGGTTTAATTCGTTTTTTCGCCTCATTTTGTTCTCTTTTGTGTTCGTCCATCTTAAACCCCATCATCCAAATCTCGCGATAACGCGCGGTGTTTCCCCTCTTCATTTAAAACACAAGTATAACGGTTTTTATTTATTGAAAAATAAAAGGCAGAGAAAGAACCCGGATATAAACCCTGTCTTCACCACACTGCTGTCGAACTCATCACTGTTAACATTAGATTATTTAATAGAGAACATTAATTAGGGTTAAGGGTAATTAATTAATTGTGAAATCTGTTCAATTAGTGAAACAAATCTTAAGAAGTGTAGCATCCCACAGTGTAGCATTTTTGCTAATAGTCCTAAAACCCTGCTCACGTCTGGTCATGACTATCCTGTTCCTTTTAATGTGTTACTAAAATAAAAATCACACACTATGAAACAGAATGTGTGTGTGTGTGTGTGTGTGTGAGATAATTTCTCGCAGTGTTATGTCTTTGGTGCAGATAGGAAACCGTTACTCGGTGACAGGTTGCCAGATTGGTAAAATCCCCCGTAGAGACAGTCTGACCGGGTTGCCAGATCGGGAGGAAACAAAAGCAATAAAATGGGTGAAATATAATGTTACACTCAAGGTGGGTTTGAGTTTTTTTTTTTTTTTTTTTGACAATGTACACTCTAACTTCAACAATTGAGAAATGAATGAATGAAATCAGACCAAAAAAAGGAAGAATTACAAACAGGCAGCCTTCCATCCGTGTCCTCACTGTATCTAGAGCGAGGCAGATGTTTCACCTCAGACTAAAACCTTCGTTAAGTATTTAACATGAT
>NC_071123.1:25132500-25135000 GCF_024256425.1 Clarias gariepinus
CCTGACCTCGCTCCAAGGAGTTCAGGGAGAGCCTGGAAGGCCGGGCGTACTCTGAACACTAGTGAAACACTGGGAGAAGTGTATTAGTGTAGCAGGGGATTAGGTCGCGTTTTTACTCTTAGAAATGTGTTCTGTTCTTATCCAATGTTCTCAACAGTCCTGCTCTAGAGATGTATAGCTATAAATATGTGTCAATATATAAAACTCTTCATATGTACTGTATGTGTAATTTCCTTGTGTGTGTGTGTGTGTGTGTGTACAGGTGGTGAAGACCATCGGCCTGAGAGAGGTCTGGTTCTTTGGCCTGCAGTATCAGGACACCAAGGGTTTCCCAACCTGGCTCAAACTCAACAAGAAGGTATGTGTGTGTGTGTGTGTGTGTGTGTGTGTGTGTGTGTGTGTGTGTCTTTGCAGGATGTTTTCTTAGGCCTAGCCTTCATCACTTAAGTGTAAAGTTCATCACGGGGGTAAGAAAGTGTCGGAACATGGAGAACACCTGCAGGACGATTTGCTTGGAATAAAAAAAAAATATTTAAATAAAATATATAAATAAAATGTTCTCACGTGTAAAAAATGTGAATTAATGCAAAAAACATGAACGGAATTTTATTTCTTGTTAAACGTGGGAAACTTGAAGCGAATTCTAATTTTTTGGCTTCTAGTTTTCCTGTAAGTCAAAAAGTTTCGAAGCATTTGAGCTCGGAAGAATAGAATTATAAACCTTCTATACCTTCACACTGATATTAATATACATATATTAATGTATGTAAATGTAAATGTAAATGGGGTTAGAGTGCGCTCCTCTTCTGCTCCTCTTCTGCTCCTCTTCTGCTCCTCTTCTGCTCCTCTTCTGCTCCTCTTCTGCTCCTGACCTACACCTCTCTTCTGTATAAACATGAAAATCAAATGAATTCTGGGTTTCAATCTAGAGCAAGACGAGAGACACAGATAAAGAATTTGTGTCAGCGCTTTTGCAAACCCACACATCACGTACACACACACACTCCTGCTCTTACTCTCTCTAACCTGTGTGTGTGTGTGTGTGTGTGTGTGAAGCCACAACTGCAAGAGATGAGAAAAACATATGAGAGAGAAAACTGGACACGTGCAAACAGATAGCTAACGTATGTGGTTTTGGGGTGTGTGTGTGTGTGTGTGTGTGTGTTCATGCCTATGTATGTGCATGTGTGCAGGTGACAGCACAGGATGTGCGTAAGGAGAGCCCACTGTTGTTTAAGTTTCGGGCGAAGTTTTACCCTGAGGACGTCTCTGAGGAGCTCATACAGGAGGCCACGCAGAGACTCTTCTTTCTGCAGGTGTGTGTGTGTGTGTGTGTGTGTGTGTATGCGCGTGCAAGGGATTTTTAGAAAAACAATTATATATATTTAGTCTTTAAACATAGAATTGTAAAATTGTTTTATGTAAAGTGATAACCTGTGTGTGTGTGTGTGTGTGTGTGTGTGTGTGTGTAGGTGAAGGAAGGAATTCTGAACGATGATATCTACTGCCCCCCGGAGACCGCCGTGTTACTCGCCTCATACGCCGTTCAGGCCAAATACACCGATTACAACAAAGACGCACACACAACTGGATACCTGTCCAACGACAAGCTCCTCCCCCAGAGGTGTGTGTGTGTGTCTCTGTGTATCTCTGAGTGCCTGTTTCTCTGTGTATATCTTTGTGTGTGTGTGTGTAACTCTGCGTGTTGTGTTTTCAGAGTGTTGGAGCAGCACAAGCTGAATAAGGAGCAGTGGGAGGAGCGAATTCAGGTGTGGCATGAGGAACACAAGGGCATGCTCAGGTACTTATACACACACACACACACACACATACACACATAATAAATACTAACCACTCTATAGATACACTGATCCGCCATAACGTTAACACATTACCATTAATCAGCGGTTATACCGCGTTAAGCTGGAGACGAGACCCCTGTGTGTGTGTGTGTATGAGATGTGAGTGTGTGTGTGTGTGTGTGTGTGTGTGTATGAGATGTGAGTGTGTGTGTGTGTATGAGATGTGAGTGTGTGTGAATCAGAATGATCAGATCGTCCCTGATGAACGAGCCGAGGGTGACGGTGCTGAGGAGGAAAAACTCCCTGAGATGGTAATAGGAAGGAACCTTGAGAGGAACCAGACTCAACAGGGAACCCATCCTCATCTGGGTGATAACGGATAGCAGGGATTGATCTGCACTCATACTGTGTGTTAGGAGGCTGGAGGTTCAGTAGAACAGGAGATGTGGAGAAGTTCATATGGAGTCTGGTTCGTTATGAGGCTCAGGTAGACTGTAGACTGTGGGAATTTCAGTCCTGAGATGTTAATCAATCTTTCGTTTGCTGATTCAATGAATTCAATCTTCGGGTCAGTTTTTGTTTCGAAGTTGTTTTACAATTTTAACGCCAAATGAATAAATGCAAACAGCTTCCTTCTAGTGCTAACACTCGCGTTTTGTGAGAGCATCGCTGCTGCTTATTCAGTGGTGAGTTACTGT
>NC_071123.1:25137500-25145000 GCF_024256425.1 Clarias gariepinus
TCCTAACGGTCCTTATAGAGACCAGACACACTCCTAACGGTCCTTATAGAGACCAGACACACTCCTAACGGCCGTTATAGAGACCAGACACACTCCTAACGGCCGTTATAGAGACCAGACACACTCCTAACGGCCGTTACAGAGACCAGACACACTCCTGACGGTCGTTACAGAGACCAGACACACTCCTAACGGCCGTTATAGAGACCAGACACACTCCTAACGGCCGTTATAGAGACCAGACACACTCCTAACGGCCGTTATAGAGACCAGACACACTCCTAACGGCCGTTACAGAGACCAGACACACTCGTAACGGACGTTACAGAGACCAGACACACTCGTAACGGACGTTACAGAGACCAGACACACTCGTAACGGACGTTACAGAGACCAGACACACTCGTAACGGTCCTTATAGAGACCAGACACACTCCTAACGGTCCTTATAGAGACCAGACACACTCGTAACGGCCGTTATAGAGACCAGACACACTCCTAACGGTCCTTATAGAGACCAGACACACTCCTAACGGCCGTTATAGAGACCAGACACACTCCTAACGGCCGTTATAGAGACCAGACACACTCCTAACGGCCGTTATAGAGACCAGACACACTCCTAACGGCCGTTATAGAGACCAGACACACTCGTAACGGTCCTTATAGAGACCAGACACACTCCTAACGGTCCTTATAGAGACCAGACACACTCGTAACGGCCGTTATAGAGACCAGACACGCTCCTAACGGACGTTACAGAGACCAGACACGCTCCTAACGGACGTTACAGAGACCAGACACGCTCCTGACGGTCGTTACAGAGACCAGACACGCTCCTGACGGTCGTTACAGAGACCAGACACGCTCCTGACGGTCGTTACAGAGACCAGACACGCTCCTAACGGACATTACAGAGACCAGACACGCTCCTAACGGACGTTACAGAGACCAGACACGCTCCTAACGGACGTTACAGAGACCAGACACGCTCCTAACGGACGTTACAGAGACCAGACACACTCCTAACGGACGTTACAGAGACCAGACACACTCGTAACGGACGTTACAGAGACCAGACACACTAACACACTCGTCACAGTCATTGTTGTAACTACACACACTCCTCACAGTCCCTATAGCACCCTGCCGTGGTCTCGGAGATCTGCTGAAACTCCTCTCCAGTTTCCAAACTACAGAAAGCCACAAAACAACTGTGTGGAAAATGTGATGTGCTAATGTGTGTGTGTGTGTGTGTGTGTGTGTTTAGGCCACTGAGCTGGCGGAGCTTACCTCTAAGATCTCTCTGCTAGAAGATGCCAAGAAGAAAAAGGAGGAGGAAGCCGACTTGTGGCAGCAGAAGGTGAAACGTCTTTTACACACTTTCCTCCCGCTCATGCGAACATGTAGACGTACATACACACTTTCTCAGACCCGGAAAACACATGAAAAGTTAATAAAATATCCTGGGAACATTAATAAGGTTTGGTATTTTAGGCACCGGGTGTGTCTCAGCTTATAGACAAATATGTTAGTGTGCGTGTGTGTGTGTGTGTGTGTGTGTGTGTGTGTGTGTGTGTGTGTTTTCACCCCTTTACAAGGACCTAATGTCCCCATATTGACCTTTAATTCGTCTCAGTAAAGAAACTAAGTGCTTTTATTTGAAGGTTTCCTGTCCGAGTTCGTGTGTTTGCAGGCTGCAGTGACCTCGGCCTTCCGCTCGCCATCAGCCCACCACCCAACATCCCCCCCCCCGCCCCCAACAATAAATCCCCCCCCCCACCCCGCACTAACGCTCTCATTCTTCCCTTTTCTTTTACACTCGTTTATTTAAAAGGGCGGATTCCCTCGCCCCACTGGGGATATCCTGAAGTGTAGAGAGTTAGAAAGCAGCACGCACACACACACACACGCATGCACACACACACACACACACACTGCTGCTAGAGTTGGTTCTATTTAAAGACAAATCGCCACTCTCTCTTTACACAATGCAACGGCTCACCATGTGGAATCAGAAATAAACAAGTTATAAAAACCTGCATGATTATATGACTGAATACCTAAACATCAGTAAGTTTATCTGTAGATCATTTGTTTTGTATTTTTACATTTTTATTGTTTAAGTTTTAAAATTTATTTTTTTAAAGAGTGTCTGCCTAAATGTAAAGTCCTGTTTGTTTGCATAAAGTTTGGGTTCTGTCTGTACGTTCTGAATGTGGTGAAACAAAAAGGAGACGATCAGATCATTTGTCCTGACGGAGAGTTTAATAACCTTCTGTAATGGCACTCAGGCCACCATGGTGCAGGAGGACCTGGAGAAGACGAAGGAGGAGCTGCAAAAGACGGTGACGGCGATTCACGTGCAGGAACCCGTCCACGGAGAGAGCGATCATGAGGAGAGCGATGAGAGCAGTGCGGAGGCCAGTGCCGAACTTACCAACGCTGCCGATTACAAGGACCGCAGCGAGGAGGAGCGCATGACCGAGGCTGAGAAGAACGAACGCGTGCAGAAACACCTGCAGGTAAGAACAGCATGCATGTGATATACACATCATCATCCACACGGAGGGAACACCGGGCCAGGACCAGGCGAGAGAGCTGGAGACAGGGGGCGTGATCATGGGGGACATGGGGTGTCAGAGAGTCAGTGATCAGGACCAGGGCTAGAAATAGACAACAGACCTGGAACAAGGACCAGGACCAAAATCTGGATCAGAGAAATGTGTACTGGACCTGGAGCAAGCTTAGATAGAGCAGCAGGATCGAGTCCAGGACGTTTTCTAAATGAAACCTCGTTTGCTACATTTGCTACCACGGATTAAAGATTCTGCTTCATGTCAAGGCCATGTTTGACTTCCTTCTTCCTTTCTCTCTCAGGCTCTGAGCACGGAGCTGGCTAACGCTCGCGACGAGACCAAGAAGACGCAGAACGATATCATCCATGCGGAGAACGTGCGGGCCGGCCGCGACAAATACAAGACGCTGCGGCAGATCCGCTCCGGAAACACCAAACAGCGCATCGATGAGTTCGAGTGCATGTAAACGCCATGAGGGGTCGTGAGCGGCCAGCAGGGGGAGCCACAACCTGGCAACAGTTCCACACCAAGCACAGGCTACAGATTAGAGTGAAAACAGGAATAGCAAACGCTATAGGGGCTACTGTATCATTATAAGGGAGATTACGCATCTTTTGTAATTTTTTTTTTTTTACCTTTATAATAATATATACACATATATAATCTATATTTTTCAAACTGCATGATGGTTTTAAGATCAGTTCTGTAGTTTTGTTCATTTGGGTAGACTCTGTACATCACTTCACCAACACAAAAAAACTCCGAATGTGTAATAACAAATCAGGGCCAGTTTATTTACCAAGTGCCGTTAATTTTTCCGTTGATACACTGATGTGTGTGTAATGACTTCGGCCTACACACTGAGGTTGTTATTTACAGTCAGTGCCAATATGATGAAGCAGTTTGTGTTTGTCCTTCGATTCATTTTTCCGGGTTTATACGTTTTTAAAAAAGGGCTTCATAAGTCTCGTAGCAAATTTAATTCCGTCTTTTTTAGAATTGTGAATATCTCATTACAGTTCCGCCTGGCTCAGCACAATGTGAACAGTATAATTATCTCTGATTTAATTATAAACCTTCAGACTGATGTACATCTTCACTGCCCTAATGATCATCCCTCGTGCCAAATCAGTTTTTACACCAGTCTTCATTTATATAAATTGTGTGTGTGTGTGTGTGTGTGTGTGTGTGTGTGTGTGAGGTTCCCGTTGACGCCCCTCAGCGACACCAGCGCAGGTCTGTGGACGCTCCCTGCATTCGCCAATGCGGTCAAAGTTAATATCAAACTGTAATTTTTTTTTTTTCAACAGTAGTTTTTATTTTATTCTAATTCTAAGCTTTTGTTTTGTTTCCTTTTTTTAAGAAATAAAAACTTTGCAGTATTATTTGGAAAAATCTGTATTAGAAAAAAACACACTTAAGAGCAGAGCATTTTTTTTCCTTGTTGTAGATTTTAGCTTCATTTAGCGAGTGTGTGCTATTTATACACGACGCATCGCTAATACGTTACCGTCGTTGTGTTGTTTAACGCAGCTTTCCGCTGCACTGAAGCAATATGGTTATTTTATTTCGGGTTTCTTCTTCAGCTCTTGGATAATCACAACTGTTGCCGATACGTCAAAGTTAGAGCAAGACCTTGGATTAGTTTATCTTCTGTTCGCCACGTGCCTTCTGTTTAGCCAATCAAGAACAAGGATATTTGCTTTGAATGTCTTCAATTAAACTGTCAATAAAGTATTACAAAAACACACACACGAGTCCCAGCGTCCTCTGTTTTTGCATTTAGTGTGACATTTCAGAATAACAACACAGACGGGTAACAAACACTTAGCATCTGATGTTTACTGCTTTATTGTGTATTGAGGGTTAAAGTCCATAAACTGCTTTTAAATTGATTTTAACAATAATTACATTTTATAACTATTAAAGCACTAACAATAATAATTCTGCAACTACTATTTGACTCCTTTTACTGTTTTGCACTATGAACGATAATAAATATGTAAATAAATCACTAACACTTCTAGAATTGTTAGTTATTACAACTACAAATATTACAAACACTTCTATAATAACTGCTAAAAAACTCGGTATATTTCTTCTAATTTCTTCTTCTGTCATTAATGCTACAATTAATAATAATAAATATCAATACAGTATGTCATAACATCATACTTTTAATAATATTTTTCACAAACCTACTTCCACTGATGAAAATAACTGCAAATAAAACGAATATCTAGTCTAATACTAAGATCATTATTAATACTCTCCTCTTCCGCTCCTGCTACAGCTACTACAACTGTTACAGTTATTACTTTAGCTCCTTCTACCCCTTCTAGTATTACTGTACACAACTCCTAACAATGACCACTACTATTAGTACTCCCGCTTTTATTACAACTGTTACCCCAGCTTATAAAATTTTTTTTATATAAATTAAGTAATATCTAAATAAATAAGTTAATAAATAAATAAACCCCCCACTTATATCACTACTACAAGTACTATTGCTACTACTATAATAATAATAATAATAATAATATATTTTCATCTGAGATTATTCCAAATACTAACAACAAACTGTTTTATACTTCTGCATATAGTACTACTTCTACTATTATATTACTGCTACTAATTATATACATTTCTAATATTAATAACAATAGTATTTGTAGCTTCTTGTTATAATATGAGACATGATCTTTATATAAATATTGTGTACTGCTGTTACAAGGTGTACCAATAACACACTGGAATAAACATTTACATTTAAAGGTGTTATCCTGGTGCACAGTGATATTGTACTTGGTGAGCATGTCTCACTCTTTCTCTCTCTCTCACACACACACACACACACACCCCTCTGGTTAATAATTATCGGTCACACCATCAAATGGTCACTAGATGGCACCAAAACACTTTCAGCCTTGAGTTCAACTAAACATATCATATGATATATGGATTTAGATTTGTTAACATCAATAACTTCACACACACACCCAGACACAACATTAAAAACCCTGCAGACGAAGTGGTTAAATCCAGCGTCTCCAGTATATTTCTCTGTGTTGATGTGCTACAAGCGGCTACAAAAATTGGCAAACATAAGGTAGAATGTAAATAACTAACAAAACACACACACATCAAACATTTGGACACACCTTAGCCAACCGCATCTTTTCAAACTTCCTGCTCACACACCACTGGGAGCAGTATAACACACCTGGAGGACAGTGCTATCTGCTCCTCCCACCCTGAGCTCACAGACGCCCATGATTGGCTGAGCCATGATTGATGTGAGAGCGTTAGGGGTTGGGAGGGGGGGGGAGGGGGTTTGTTCCAGCCTTCTCCCCTGTGAGACTCTTGCAGCTGGAGGCTGCAGCATCACCCAGGATTCGGACATCTCCAGATGATAGGGCGAGCTTGTTACTGCTTACTGTATGTGCAGTTTACCTGAACCTTTTACACAATGACGTGTCTTGTAAATTAAGCATATCGGTCAAGTTGTCTCTTTAATGTACTCCAAATATAATGTTTCAGCTTTAGGGAAAATTTAGGGCTATGCTTCTATATGTGTTTTGAGAATTTATCTGTAAGCTCCAAAAAAATTAACAGCATAAGCGTAGAGATTTTACCTTAACTTTAGGTTATATAATTCAACTTACAGAAATTAACTTACAGGGTTTAGCTTAGAGATTTTAACATAGAGTTTAGCTAACAGAAATATAACGTAGATCTTACAGAGTTTAACTCGGAGAGTTTAATTTACAGCGGCACAGTGGCTTAGTGGTTAGTACTTGCATCTCCACGGTCCTGGTTTTATTACTGCCTCACGATCTGTGTGCATGGAGCATGCATGTTCTCTCCATGCTTGGTGGGTCCAGGGGATAGGGTCCAAGCCCCCCGTGACCCTGTATACAGGACGTAGCGAGATGACGAGAGAGTGAGTGAGTTAAACTTACACATTTGAACTGGGTTTTTCTTAAAGACTTTAACTTAGAGTTTAGCTTACAGAATTAAACTAACATATTTAGCAAAGGTTCGAAGTCTCCATATTAAAACCAGACTGGAGCATGTGCTAGCATTCCACTGTAGCTCCAACATATCCTTCTGACTTTGATGTAATTCTGACTTTGCTTATTTACCTCCAGATTGTGAGGAACCGAAAAATGTGTTTCAGTCAATCATGAAAAACCAAACCTGGAATTATAGGAACTGATTCATTTAAACGGGACCCGAGTCCTAATTCTGTACCATAACATGGAAGTGTGCTGATATAACAATAAAGAATCTGTGAATTAATTACCAGTCAGTTAGTGAGAGACACGCTAATGCTAACTGCTCATAAAGAACTACAGCATCTCTCCCTCTCTCTCTCTCTCCCTCTCTCTCTCTCCCTCTCTCTCTCTCTCTCCCTCTCTCTCTCTCTCCTCTCTCTCTCCTCTCTCCCTCTCTCACCCTTTCTCCCTCTCTTTCACTCTCTCTCTCCCCCTCTCTCTCTCCCTCTCCTCTCTCCATCTCTCTCCCTCTCTCACCCTCTCGCTCCCTCTCTCCCTCTCCCTCTGTCCCTCTGTCCAACTCTTTCTCTTCCTCTGTCCCTCTCTCTCTCCCCATTTCTCCCTCTCTTTCGTGCTCTCCCTCTCCCTCCCTCCCTCTCTCTTCTCTCTCTCTCCCTCTCTCTCTCCCTCCCTCTCTCCCTCCCTCTCCCCCTTTCTCCCTCTCTTTCACTCTCTCCCTCTCCCTCTGTCCCTCCATCTCTCCCTCTGTCCCTCCATCTCTCCCTCTCTCCCTCTCTCTCTCCCAGTGGGGTTTCCTCAGTTCAGAGTCGAGCAGTCTCAGAGAATCGCACACTGTTTCTTCACTCGTCATGTGTCTCGTCCTTTGCTCTCTTCTGTCCTCTGTATTTCTCACCGTTGCT
>NC_071123.1:25150000-25182500 GCF_024256425.1 Clarias gariepinus
TCTTCTCTTCACCCGCCGCCGCAGCGTTCTTTTTTGTAAAAAAAAAAAGGCGGTGAACTTTGTCCATGTGTCGACTATCGGGGGCTAAACAAGATTACCATCAAGAACCACTGCCTCTTACCAACTCTGCCCTGAACGCCCTCTCTGGTGACACCATTTTTACGAAGTTGGACCTTCGGAGCGCCTACAACTTGGTGCGTATCAGAGAGGGTGAGGAGTGGAAGACGGCCTTCATCACCCCCACTGGACACTATGAAAGCCTAGTCATTCCATTCGAACTCTGCAATGCCTCCGCCGCCTTTCAAAGTTTTTATTAACGATGTCCTTCGGGACCTGTTGGGGCGGTGGGCATTTGCCTACCTGGATGATATACTCATCTATTCATGGACAGTTGAAGAACATACCCAACTATCAGGGCGGTCCTTAAGAGGTTGCTCGCCCACCGACTGTACTGTAAGTTTGGGAAGAGCACTCCACCACGTTCCTGGGCTTTGTCATTTCGCCCCAGGGTGTGGCCATGGACCCACAGAAACTTGAAGCTATGCATCATTGGTCCCTTCCCAAGACCATCAAGCAGCTTCAACGGTTCCTTGGGTTTGCGAATTTCTATCGTCGCTTCAGCGGGGACTACAGTACAGTTGCAGCCCCCCTGACCGCTCAGACACACCAACACTAAATATGACCTGTGAAAGTCATATTTAGGGATATTCATTTAGTGTGTGTGTGTGTGTGTGTGTGTGTGTGTGTGTTTTCCTCTCTCCCTCTTCCACTCTCTCTCTCTCTGTAGGAGTCCTGCAATCAGTTGAGCAGATGACTGATCATGCATTAGATTACCCCCCCAACACACACACACACACACACACACACACACACACACACACACACACACACAGATGCACCAGTAATTACTCAGAACAGCATCTTCTGTATTGATGTCAAACTTGTTAAATATGGTGTGTATAATTTATATGTGCAGATGGTGCCAATTATATTTTATGTACATTTTGTGTGTATGTGTTGTGTGTGTGTGTGTGTGTGTGTGTGTATGTTTTACAGTGCTGGACGTGTACCCCGATGTGTGTTACTGTGAAGGATGGAAGGTGAACTGCAACAATAAGAACCTACACCACATTCCGCCAATCTCATCTAATGTCACTGCACTGTGAGTGTCTCTCTCTCTCTCTCTCTCTCTCTCTTTCTCTCTCTCTCTCTTTGTCTCTCTCTCTCTCTCTTTGTCTCACTCTCTCTTATACAAGGGAGGGATCAGTTTTACTGCTAGTTGGGAGGGACCAGGCTGTTTCCATGGTTACCACACAAAGTTTGACAGATGCCAGCTGAAGTTTTGCAGTTCTCCGTCTTCCTGCATCTCTCCTTTGTGTTTTACAGAGAGCTGAACAGTAACGACCTCGTATCCCTCCATCCTGATCTGTTCATCCGCTACAGATACCTTGAGAGACTGTAAGTCATTAACACTTAAACACATCATCCCCCCATCCTCACATTTCTTCTTCATCTCTACCTTAAGTACTTACAGAACCATTAGAGTTTAGAAGCCTACACAGTGTACTGATTCCCGGTTTCTGTCGAAAGGATGGATAGATACTTCATTGGTGCTGAAGAACTTCCAAACATCCAGTAGCAATGAGAACATGTCTGAGATGACTTATGCTATTATTGCAGTGCTAATCTAACTAAAATGACATAAAGTGAGTGACAGAATGGCATATAGATGCATATAGATTGACCTCTGTACACCACCACACTGGATTTGAAATTTAATTTGAAACAGTGGCGGCCGGTCAATAAGGGGCGCAGGGGCGCCGCCCCCTTAAATTTAGGCAGAAAAGAATGCTACTTTAACATGTAATTATTTATCATAATAATTATTTATTGTAATATTGAAATAAAGTCATAAAAATATTCCGCTGTATTTCTTAATATGATTTATTTACATTTAAAAAAAATTCTAAACTGTATTACATTCATTTGTGTTTGTGTACGCAAGCGCCGGACAAACGAGTGTCTGTGTAGGCGCATACATTTTTGAAAAGCATGAGGTTTTTTCAAATTAGGGCGGAGCACTGTGCGCCCCGAACCCTCCCACTTTTGTTTTTAGCAAATCAATATTGTTTTTAAATATTTGGGCTCATGTGATTGGACCATTCTCAACGAGTCTCATTAACGCTCAGCAGATTGTTAGTTAATGTATTGAACAGTGATTGATGTGGAAGCAGCTAAATATGAGAGGAAATTCTGTAATTTCTTTGCTAAAATACCTTTTCGCAAGGCGATCGGATGAAGAAAGAAAATAAGTTAAATGGCTTGGACCAGATCGACCTGATCTTCTAATTAAGCAGCAGTCATGTGAGTCATGACTTTATTTTATACTAGTAGTAATGATGCTTAATCACCTGATAAATGGCTATTTACAGGCGATTAATAAAAGGTTTAACTTTTTTTTGCCCCCCCCCAAAAAAAACAACAACATTTGCACCAGCCGCCACTGATTTAAAACACTCGAGATGTGAGTGAAGTCAAGACTTTCAGTTTTAATTCAAGGGGTTTGACAAAAGTGTGGCATTACCTATTCAGAATTTACAGATGTTTTCATACAAACCCCCTATGTGGTCATAAATATTGGAATGAATTAACATAATTAGAAACATAAAGTTTACCTTTAACACCTGGATGAAAATCCTTTGCAGTCAGCGACAGTCTTCAACCCACGGACATGACCAAATATTGAATTTCCTCCATCGAATTGCTTCGCCAGAACTTGGGTAGCTTTAGCTGTATGTTTTGGATCATTTTTTAACTGCAGTATAAAGCAGCGTCCGATCAGTTTTGCAGCTAAAACTAAGCAGAGAGTCCCGCCCTATACACCTTAGAATTCATCCTTCTTCTTATTATCAGCAGTCAGGTCATCAATAAACACCCGTGACCCGGTTCAACTGGCAGCCACACATGCTTATGCCATAACACTCTCTCCACAATGTTCGACAGATGATGTGGTGCTTAAAATCCTGAGCTGTTCCTTTCTTTCTCCATACTTTTCTCTTTGCCCTGGTCTGGTACAGGTTAATTTTGATTTTATCAGTCTAAAGAATCTGGCAAAGTTTCCTGGTGAAGTCTAATCTGTCCGTTTTGTTCTTGAGCGTTACCAGTGGTTAGCATCTTCCAGTGAAGCGTCTGTATTTACTTCATAAAGCCGTCTCTCGACTGACATTGGTTGACATTGACCATTTCATGCCTGCCTCCTCAGGCACATTCTTGAGATGTTGTTAATGGGTTCTTCTACACCAAGGACAGGATTCTGCATTCATACATGTTCCATGGTCTTTCAGGTCTTTTGCTGTTTTTGAGCTCACCAGATAATTCCTTGTTTTTTAAAGAATGTTCCAGACTGTTGTATTGACCACTCCCAATGTTTTTGCTCTGTTCCTGATGTTTTTAATCTTAATGATGGATGCCTTCACTTGCATAGACAGCTCTTTGGACCTCATGTTGAGCATTCATATGAACAACTACCAAATGCAAGTGTAACACTCAGAACACCATCCAGGCTTTTTATCTGCTTTATTGGCCATACAACTGCCAATTAAGCGGTTGTCTGTCTGATGACACACAACTGCCTCTGTGTGTGTGTGTGTGTGTGTTTGTGTGTTTGAAAATGGCTGTAATTCCTTAATAGTTAATCCTACAGAGGAATGGCTAGTGCCACATTGTATCTAGCAGAAGAAGCTTTGCATCGAAAATTCCCAATTCTTGTTCCCCACCTGTAGAGAGGTATTAAAAACCTGAATGGTTCTGGAGACAACACAATAGAGACTGATAAAAGGGTAGACCGGGGCCAGCGAAAGTCAATCCATATCTATTTGGTCTTGGTGATGTTCAACAGTGTCTGGTTTAGACTGCACCATGCCACAAAGTCCTTTCCCAGGCTACCTTACAACCCCACAATGTCAGTGTCATCAGAGAACCTCTGCATGTGGTATAACTTGGAGCTGTATGTTCCATGTGTTGCATGCTGTGCTTTTGAGTATGATCTCTGAAGGCCAGTCTGTCAACCTCACTTTAATGATCACTAAGATCACCAGATGTAAATCCACCTGCATGTCAGTCTGCTTGTTTTTCAAGGAAGGGCTAGATGATAATGATAGCAACAGGGAAGTCAAAGACCATGGTCCTTACAGCAGCTATCCCCTTATTGAGGTGGGAGTGGGTCTAAGGGAGCAGGTAGAGGATGGTATCATCAACACCAACCTTTTCCCTGTAGGAAAACTGCAGGGAATCCAGTATGTGACAGACCTGAGGTCTAAAGAGAAGTAGAATCAGTTTGAAGGTCTTTAAAATGTGAAAAATGCCTGTAATTTTGCTTTAGGGCTGCTCTTCTGTGGACCTTAGATAAGGCATGATGTTTTTCAGAGTCCAGGGACCTTCCCTAGCTCCAAACGCAGGTTAACAATATACCAGAAGGGCTCACTTTGTTCTTTCACACAGGCTTTCTGCATTCTTGTCTTTCTGGGCCAGCAGCCTTGCTAGGACACCGTTTCCTTAGTTCACTGATACATTGTTGTGTAGTGATCGTGAGGGGACTAGAGGCATCTTGCTGCAATTTTTGTGAGGATTGATATCTGGCAGGCAGGACTACTGTAACTGCAAGGAGAAGGCAGCCGACCTGTTGAAGAATTGGTGGAACTTCTTGGGCCTTGCCACATCCCCGTCTATTCCACTTCTATCTTCTTCTTACAGCCTGTGATGGTTTTGACAGATCCCCATGTTGTTTTCGTGCAAATCTATCTCCACATTCCTTTGGTATGTTTTCTTTGCTTGCTTTTGGTCTTGAGTTTCATCTAAATGTGCCTTGTTACCCTCCTTAAAGGCCTTCTTTTTCAGGCTCAGTAGATGCTTAACTTTGCTGATAATCCATGTTTTTTTGTCTGTCATGTCGAGGCTCTTGCAACACTCCGATCGGTAAATGCAAAATAGGCTCCCAATAGTTGTTTGAATGATGTCACACTGTGTCTACCTGTGATGGAATGTTCCCTTGCACTTGTCGCTTGACTTATGGACTCTGTTTGCCCTCACAGTAGTGAAGCCACACTAGCATCAGCTGTGTTGCCCTTTGGCCATGTTTCCGTACAAGCACTTCTAGTAGATCCTCAGATTATTGACCAAGGCCACTAGCTCATCTGTCTTGTTCACCATCAATTTTAGATTCCTATGTAAGACAAATGAAATAGCCTTAGCTGGCTCAATTTTTAAATACTGTAAATGGCACACAGAAGGAGCTACTGGATTGGCTGCCACTTGCGTCTGCACAGCGAATCAATGCAATCCTACATAGTAAGAGCTAAGAACCAAGAAATTGATCAATGAGTCACCACTGAGTGTAAACTTTTATAAGATGTAGAATCCTTGAAGTTTCTAAAGAGGGAAATTTCAGATACTGTATGAAAATATAGAAAGGTTCTACACAAAATCTTTAAAGTTTTCCTTAGAGTAAGACGTTTCTAAAAGTGTATGAATGCTTTGAGGTTTCGAGTGAAATGAGCACAGGCATACAGTTCCATGGTATCATACTTTGCAGTCCTTTTTTTTCATTGATTCTGTGCGTTTATTACCTTTCCGCCTCTATGCAGGACCTCAACTAAAGAAAAATGATTTTTTATCAAAACACCTTTGCTGATGCTCCATAGTACCACTCGACTTGGAGGGAAGGTCAGAGAACTCAGTGGAACTACGCTGATAGCGAAATGATGTGAAATAGAATTTTGTTAATTTGAAGAAATATTTGTGCCTGAGGCATCTCTCTTTTGCCTTTACTACTAGTTACCATGGAAACAGACTGCACTAAGTTATATGGGTACTAGTAAGTTTATGGAACCCTCAGGAAGGCAGAAAAGTGAGCAGTGAACCATGGGAGTGCAGTTCCCTGACCCTTAGTCAGTAGAAACATTCAGAATGTTGAAGAAAATTCACACATGGAGGAGATTTAGCACTTACACTTAAGTTAAGTTGGAGATTTTGCTCTTAGGGAATAAGTGTGGGGTGAAGGTGGCTATCTGTATTGGGGCGGGAATGAAGGCAGGGCTTTTTGCATTGGACAGGAGATGATGAAAGAAGTGCTTTCTGGAAATAGGGCAGGGAGGAAGGTGGGGCTTTCTGCAATGAAGCAGGAATGAAGACAAAGCAGAATTAGGCATGAATTAAGGCAAAACTGTTTGCTTTGGTCAAGAGATAAAAGCGAGGGCTTTCTGCATTGAAAAAGAGATGAAGGTAGAGCTTTCAGAATTCAGTCAGGAATAAAGGTGGGGCTTTCTGCATTCAGGTGGGGATGAAGGGGTTCTTTCTGCCCTGCGGTAGAGCAAAGGTGGGGCTTTTACATTGGACATGCGATACCGCAAGATGGTGGGGCTTTCTGACTTGGGTGGGAATGAAGGCAGGGCTATCAAAAATGGAGCAAAAGAGAAGTCAGAGCTTTTTGCATTGGAGCAGTAATAAAAGTGGGGCTTTCTGCATTGGACAAGGGATGAAAGGGGTCTTTTTGCATTTAAGCAGGGGTAAAAGTAGGGATTTCTAAGATAAGATGGAGATTTATGAAATCAGATGTAGATGTAGGTCTATGGTGTTTGCCATTCTTAGGGAGGGGGAGGTGGGAGGGGTTCTCAGCTCAATGGTAGCTCAATGGTTAAGGCATTGGGTTATGGTTCGGAAGATCCCAGGTTCAAACCCCACAACCACCAAGTTGCCACTGTTGGGCCCTTGAGCGCGGCCCTTAACCCTCACCTGCTCAGATGTGTAATGAGATAAAAATGTAAGTCGCTCTGGATAAGAGCGTCTGCCAAATGCCTTAATGTAAATGTAATAGTCAGGATTCTGGGTGGAGTTGCATGTGGGTGGGCATTTTTAGGATTTAATGGGTTGCAGGAATAAGCAGTACAAAAATCCTGTAGTTGAGTAACAGTAGAGATTATATAGGTAAATATTACTCTAGTAAATGTAGCAGTCCTCCACTTACATTAACATTTTAACAAAGGTATCAAAGTCATCACCTTCAAATGTACTTTAATATCAAAAGAAAAGGTACTGTGATTTTCCATGGCTTTAATGTTATATTATTATTTTGTGATTAGACGCTTGGTTAACCCTCTGAGGTCCGCGCACGCATATATGCGTTTTAAGGCGTTTTCCCCTGATGACGCCAATAAGAACTTAAATTACACTTTCAGTTTTGATCGTACAGACAAGATCTATATATTAATAGAATCTGTAAAGTGTCTACTTTTTTTTGTATGCACACATGTTAAACATAAAACTTTGAGCATTAATAAAATAAAGAAAATAAACAGGGTGAGCTGTCTGTCGCTTTGGTCTGCGTGAACTGCAGAGAGAGACACGTCATTAAAATGAACTGAAACTCAGCAAATACTCCACAGAGAGACACAAAATACATATCTATAGAAAGCTTGAACTGTCTACTTTTACATTTACCAATTCAACTCGAAAATAATTAATCTGTTTTTATGTAATATGTGTGAAAGTAAGGAGTGGTACAGATTCTCCTGTATCGGCTCATTACAGCTAATGTGATCCCGCCTCCCCGTGCGCGCGCGCTGTTCATATGGAAATGAACCTTTCATCAACAGCGCGCGCACAGGGAGGCGGGATCACATCAGCTGTAATGAGAAACAAAACAGCATAAAAACAGATTAATTATTTTCGAGTTAAATTGTTAAATGTAAAAGTACACAGTTCACGATTTCTATAGATATGTATGTTGTGTCTCTCTGTGGAGTATTTGCTGAGTTTCAGTTCATTTTAATGACGTGTTTCTCCCTGCAGTTCACACAGACCAAAGAGACAGACAGCGCACCCTGTTTATTTTCTTTATTTTATTAATGCACAAAGTTTTATTTTTTAACATGTGTGCATACAAATAAAAGTAGACACTTTACAGATTCGATTAGTATATAGATCTTGCCTGTACGATTAAAACTGAAAGTGTAATTTAAGTTCTTATTGGCGTCATTAGGGTTTTTTTTTGCACTTTTATATTTTAACATGTAATTTATGTATAATTTGTGATAACAGCTATATTTTCTGTTATACTGACTGCAGTAATGCAGCTAAAAAGTCAACTTTAATTGTTTAGACCTAATAAACTGTTTAATGAACTCACAAGTAAATCTTAAGTTTTCTTGTGTCAAATACATTCTCAAATAACCTAAACACTGAAAATATATACCTTATTTTGTCCTCAGATTCTTTCTTGTAACTCTCCTCTCTCAGTCACATACCTGTCTGATGGCTCATTATGCAGATCAGTATGCAGGCCTTTTTGTTCTCAGGTGTGAATCACTGCATGAGTAATGATAGTTCACGCCTTCTCGCATAGAGTCTTTACATTCAAAAAGTGACTTAAAAAATTTTAATCCTTATATTGTTTTCTGTGAGCAAGTAAAAAATATCATTTTCACATCATTTTGAAGCAAAAACACTAGTCCACCAGCCCAGTTCTCAAAAGTCTTGTGAACAAATGTTCTGTATGAGTTTCATGGCCTTATTTAAGCTACTTTTATTTTCACAAAACTTACTAACCACGCATAATATTTTTTTCCTAAAAAATGCAAACACATACATTCATTTTGGTCACGTATTATTGTAGAACAGTTTGTGCTGATTACAAGAAAAATACAGGTTGGTCAATAATATATTATAAGTAGCTGAAAAAAGCACAAATAACAGAGCATGTCCAAACATCTCAAGGGCCCCAAAATCACCCCGGACCTCAGAGGGTTAATCTACTCTTTGAAAAGGCTTTCATGCCACTCTGGATCTGTAAATATAAAGCTCGTTAAAAGAGGCTGACTTATAATTGATAGACCTGCTTGTGAGTGGTCAACATGCAGCTGAGTCATTTCCATTAATGAGATCTGAGCGTCTGTGAAATAACAATACGAGAAAAGGCAAGCTTGCATTTTGTGATTTTTCTTTATTATCTCTCCTATTAACTCATCTCCAGGCTTCCTTTACACAAAAGGCAAAATTTCAACCAAATATCCCAGATATCAGGCTCCCTCTCTTTGATGAATATAAACCAGTGTTTTATGTGTTTGCTGTGTAACTGATGAACTGATACAGTGGGTTGTTTGATCACAGCCAGTGGAAACTGAATTAGAATCTCAGTTGGTAGATAGAACTCCACTTAACCTGCTAAAGGTTTAAACTTCATTAGGCACATGAGGAGCTCATCCAAACAGATCTGATCTAAAAGTCGATGTGGATGAACTGGGAGTGTGACTACTAGCTCCAGCATGCGTCGCAGTTGTTGTACTGGTACATTAGATTATCTGTTAAACAAAATGTCCACTAGCACAAACACAGGCTTATCTCTAAGTGTTTGCTCAGATTTAACAGGGAATTATGGGTTCGGGAGGAGAAAGCATTTGAAAATGCACGACACTTTCTTCTGTTCAACAAGTTGACAAAAAGAGAAACAGTCTTTGACGGTAAGCCCATGGGTGATGAATTTAGAGATTTAGAGATAACTAAGAGGTAAAACCCTCAGATCAAAGTAAATCAGCTGAAATAAATAGCATCTTTTTCACCACTTATAAGCATAATGTGGAATAGGAAGGGTGATATTTGACATGACATTAGAAATGTTTATTGAATTAGAAGTAAAAAGCTTCAAAATTGAAATACTTAAGTACAATATACATACTAAATATTGAGAGTACATTAACAGATTACATTAACTTCTTTATTGTCCACCTCTGTGAATAAAAATGATGGTGGGGTAAAGATGGAGTTTGGAGATGAGGATGAAAGCAGAGCGTTTTTGTTTTTGACTGACAGCATAGTTTCCTCTTATGGGGCAAAAATGAAGATGACTATTGTGTCTTTTTATGTCCTTTTTTAGGGTTTGTTGCTTTGTCTAAATCATCTCTCTCTCTCTCTCTCTCTCTCTCTCTCTCTGTAGGCATTTAGAAAACAACAATATTGAGACAATCTCTAAGAGAGCTTTCTCTGGCCTCTTCTCTCTGCGAAAACTGTAAGCAACAACTCTCTGTCCATCCATCCATCCATCCATCTATCCATCCATCCATCCATCCATCCATCTGTTCATCTAAACATTTATTCCCACATTAGGCCATCCTAATGGAATATAATAGTTGTACAACCCTTCACCTGTACAACTATTTCTATTTATCCACATAACACCAACTGTTAACTAATTTATATGAATTATCATTTTTTCACTTGTTACTTCTCTCTCTCTCTCTCTCTCTCTGTACAGATTTCTGAGTCAGAACAGAATCTCATCCCTGAAAGCAGGATCCTTCACTGACCTCAACAGTCTTGAGTGGCTGTGAGTCTCACACACACACACACACACACACACACACACACACACACACACACACACACACACACAAGAAGTGAGAGGACAGATGGGAGCCATGCTGTTTCAGTTGATAGTTTTTTGTCTGTTTTCAAAGGATAATTTCTCTCTCTCTTATTTTCACTTTCATCTGCCTCTTACATCTTTCTTTCTTGCTCGCTTGCATGATGACTAAAGTGAATTTGAACCATGCTTGACTGGCTTCTATTGTGAATGCCTAGCTATTATGGGTTCTGCTGGGCTGGGTTCTGCTGGGCTGGGTTCTGCTGGGCTGGGTTCTGGTAAGCTCTGCCTGGATTCTTCTGCGATTGGTGCAGGTGAAATGGGTTCTGCTGAACTTAGTATTACTGATTCAGGCTTTTGTATTTTCCCGGACTGGGTCTGGGTGAACTACATTTTTTTCTGGGCTTGGTTCTGCTAATCTGGGTTTTGCTGAAATGGATTCTGCTGGATCATGTTCTGCTCAGTTGGATTTCACTGTCTTGTGTTCTGCTTATCTGAGCTCTACTGCAGTGGATTTCTGTGAGCTGTGGTCTGCTGTATTGGATTTCTTTTAGCTGGATTCTGCTGAGCTGAGATTTGTTCTGTTCTGTTGTTGTTGAGTTCTCCTGGACTGGATTCTGCTGGTCTGAGCTCATACACAAGAAAGTTTGGGCATGGGGTTCCTTCTGCATGTGGAGAACGCTTACAGTGGCTCTGTACAATGCTAGAGTACAGGTAATCTGGGTGAAAGTGGATCATTTTGTTCTCTGGAATCTTTTAAAAAGTGTGCGTGTGTGTGTGTGTGTGTGTGCACGTTTATTTTCAATTTGTCTGTCTCCAGCCCACATTCTCTCAGTCTCCTTTTATTCTCATCTCTTACTGTAATCTCTCAGAAGGTCTCCTACTCACTTTCTCTGCCTTTGTCCATATTAATCCAAACCCCCCCCTCTCGCTCTCTCTCTCTCTCTCTCTCTCTCTCTCTCTCTGCATGAGCTGAGTGAAAGGTGATTGCTCTCTATATAAAGTGCAGGTGTTAATGCTGCGTTGCCTCCTGAGCTGACATCTGCAGCTCAGATTATGCCAGTAGTAAAAATCAAACCTACAAGCTTACCTACATTCAGTAGTAATATGAGGGACTTCTACTGGGACTGGAAAAACCCCAAGAGACAAGGGGAACCCACAGGGTCGGCTGAGGTTAAAAAGATTCAACTGGTGGACAGCATCGATGACAAGATTACCCAAGAGCTCAGGCTTTCCTCTTTCAACACAGCTGCTGACATCTTCAGAGTGTTGGAGAACCGCTATGGAAACAAAACCACAATTGACATAGAAATTGTCGAGGAGCTAGAAAGGATTCCTGCTATGAGAGAAAATCAGACAAGGAGGGCTAGAGAGTTCTTCCAAATGGTGGAAAAAGCCCTGGCAGATCTCACGGACCTTGGAAATATTAACACAATTAAGAACCCACTTGTGATAAAGTCCACTAAGAGCAAGTTAACTGAGTTTGTGTAAAGACAATGGTTAGTCTACATGATGGATCCTGCAAATGGCATTACACCAGAGAAACACTTTAAGGCACTACTAAAGTTCCTAAAGAAGAAGAAATTCTTGAAGGGCTTGAGCAGCTCAAAATCTCAGAAAAGGCAGAAAGGCCAAAAGAAGTCTGAAAAGGATACCTGGCTATCTGGAGCAGCGGGAGTTTTCCTGGTGGGCCGCTGGCTCATGTGGGCCAGGAGGTCCAGGGCCAATTTTTGGTCCCAGTCCGCCCCTGCCTTCACCAGAACCACAAAGAAAGTTTTTACAGAAAGTGGATGCGTCGTGTGTAGGGAAGAGAAGCATAGAGACAAAATCTTCTTCTGCAAAAAGTTCTAAGAACTAAAACTAGCAGAGAAAAAATCGATTGTAAAGGAACTGGGTGTAAAAAGTGCTTGAGATGTGAAAAGGATGGTGACAGGTGCAACAACAACTATCTTTGCAGAAACAAAGACTGTAAAGGGGGAGACTCATCAGACCATAATTACCTCCTTTGTCCAAAAAGGGAACTCAACATCATGGGTGGGGGAAGAGCCACCACCAAAAACCCCAGGAATAGAAGCAGACTTACAGAAGAGCAGGAGGAGCTTCTGGCTGAACTCTCACCAGAACTAGCAGCAAAGTTCAAGAGAGCATTCACCAACAAAGCTAAGATGGTAGACTGCTCTAAAAGAGACAAAATGGGACTTTTAGTCGAGACTGGATTAGAAGAACTCCCTGTTATTATGATGTTGATGGAAGTAACTGCAAATGCAGGACAAACAATTGGCACCCTGATAGATCTGATCTTAGACACAAATTTTATTATGCACAAAGCTGCTGATAGACTCAGGTTAAGAGTAGAGAAAGTTACCTTGGTGGTTCTTGGGGTTGGCAAGATGGCCATTAGAGTGAGCAAAAAAAGGTACCTACTTAGCATTAGAGTCAAAACTCACGAGGGGAATGTGAAGGCTCATCAGTTATGGATCTGTTATGGGTTAGAGGAGATCGCCAAAGTCCACATGAATGTACCTTCAGAGCAACTTAAAAAGTTCTTTCCAGACGTAGACCTCAAATTTTGCTCGACCCATGAGTGCAGCTGCAGTCAAGTATGAGGAGATCTTTGAAAAGGCTGAAACTCCAAATTTCCCCAAGATGATCCAAAGAGGGAAAAGTCATGTGGCTGAAACAAAAAGCTCACTGGCAAGTACTGTAACCAGGATTTTCTTGAGTGGTGGAAGTGGGACAGCATCGGGGCAGCCTGCGAACCAAAGTGTGGTAGGTGCCATTGTGGTAACTGTCAGCCTGAAGGAAAAGAAATGACTCTAGCAGAAGAGAAGGAACTTGAGATCATAAGAGAGGGTCTCACCTATGTTTAAAAAAAATATCCCACAGTAAGTCTTCACACCTGGATACAAAGTATCCATGGATTCAGGACCCATCCACCCTTCCATACAACAGAAGTGGGGTGGAAAGTGCTTTCCTAAAAACTGAAAAACAACTCAAGAGAGTACCAGAAGGGTGAGGTATTTATGCAGCTTACATTCATGACATGGTCGAAAGAGAAGCAGTGATTAAACTAACTAAGGAAGAGCTCGAGAAGTGGAAGTGACCAGTTTGGCATGTTAGCCACTTAGTGGCACCAAACCCCCACTCAACAACCACTCTGGTGTGGCTGGTCTGAAATAGTTGCCAAAAATTTAATGGACTGAGCATGAATGATCTCCTGCTAAAAGGACCAGATGGACTCAACCCTATCAGAGCTGTCTTGATTTGATTAGGTAAGGGAGTATTTTCTGCTCTTGGAGACGTTAAGAAGATGTACAACTCTGTCTGGCTCAAAGAGCGTGAAGTGCATCTCCAAAGGTTCCTCTGGAGAGATACTTAGGAGGAAGAAATAGGCGAGTATGCCATAACAAGGGTCAACATCGGAGACTTCTCTGCTGGATGCAATGCACAATTAGCTATGCGTGAAACAGCACAATTGGCAAAGTTTGCTAATTTGAAAGAGGAGTGCGGAGTACTTGAGGAGGATAGCTAATACCCACTGCTGAGTGGAGAGTTAATTATTTCCAACAGGGGTTCTGTAATTGTGGGTACCATCTGCTTGAGAAATGTGTTGGTGTGGGATCTAATATACAGGTTGATGCTTTTGCAGAAGAGAAAATAAATATTAAATCTAAAGTGTGACCTGCTTTATGAGTGGGTCCTACTACACACCGATGAGCTGACTTCATATTTGTAGCTACACTTGTTATGTTACTATAGAGAACTTCAAAGGAATTAAATTTGTGTCTGTGTTTTTGGACGATAGTACAATCGTGTCTAATGTGAAAACACCCTTACTCTACTCTAAAACAATATTAAATTACACTGCTAAAGTATCTGAACTCTGTGTGTGTGTGTGTGTGTGTGTGTTTAGGATCCTGGATGAGAACAGAATCACATTTTTACGTCAGAAGTCTTTTGAAGGACTCAAGTCTTTATTCTTCTTGTAAGTTTCAATCACCTTCACAGGACACACCCCAGTGGGGACCGCATTAAACCGATTATAACAAAGTGTGTTTGTGTGTGTGTGTGTGTGGTGATGTGGTGTGTGTGTGTATGTGTGTGTGTGTGTGTTACCAGGTCTCTGTTAAATAACTCTGTAGAACAGCTACCCAAAACCTCTCTCTGCCTCGAGATGCCCCACCTCAACTGGTTGTAAGTCACATGTATTAAACTTAACTTGTGTGTGTGTGTGTGTGTGTGTGTGTGTGTGTGTGTGTGTGTGTGTGTGTGTGTGTGTATGTGTGCACGTGTGTATTGGATGAAAATGTATTGCTAAGGTGAACGTATGTTCTTCAAAAGTGTGTGTGTGTGTGTGTGTGTGTGTTTCTTAGGGAGTTAGAAGGTAACCGAATTTCATCTTTGTTGTCATCCACTTTTAAGAACTGCACATCACTGACAGTCCTGTAAGTGAACACACACACACACACACACACACACACAGACACACACACACACACATTGTGCTTTCAAAAGTGTTTCATGTAACATGAATGTTTGTGTGTGTGTGTGTGTGTGTGTGTGTGTGTGTGTGTGTGTGTTTCAGGGCTTTAAGGAGAAACCGCATCAGTGCTATCGAAGATGGAACATTCTCAAGCATGCATCAACTTATAGACCTGTGAGGTCCTACACACACACACACACACACACACACACACACAGGAAGTGAGGTGACAGGTGGCAGCCACGCTGCTTGAGTTGAATGGTTTTTGTTTGGAGTTATTGAGTATTATAGATTATAAAAGGTCCCACGCATGAGATCCAGAGATGGACAGATGATCCTGTTTGTACTGACGGAGCTTCTGTTATTACTTGCCAATTTAATACACACAAACACATACAGTAACCTTTACACATGTACAGCACACACATGTCACGCATTTTCACACAACCATCGTTTTGCATTTACTGGAAAATAAATAACGAGCACAGCACATGGCCTGTCTCCCCGATGGAGATCCTGCAGCTCTGGGGCTGATTTGTCCTCGTCTCTACTTCCCACACTCGTCCATAGGGACAACATACATTTTTACATGCTTTTTATTATCCTGTTCACTTCATTTACCTCCATTTAACAACGATGGAATGATCATAAACGCATCTCTTCTTTGTCCAATCACAAACCAGTGTTTATAAACACATTCCTTTCTCAACCAATCGGAAAGGAATCTTAATAAATTGATTTTTTTCCAATCACAAACCTACAGTGTTTTACTGTAAATACAAAGTATTTCATTAATCTAATGTAAAGTGATCTAAAGTAATGAAGTGAAAATAAAACCTGCCTTCGTCCACAGTGATCTGTCCATCAATCAGATTTTGGATCTTCCTCCATCTCTGTTTCACAGCCTTCAGAACGTCCGACAGCTGTGAGTCTGTGCTTTATACATTATACTGCATGTTTAAATGATGATTACAATATGAATATATTTAAAACAATTCACATAACATGACAAATAAATACCTTATAGAAGTCTTTTAATATGCAGAAAGTTGTACTTAGTCACATAACTGGAGCTCATTATAATATCTAGGTACTTGGTCAGCTGACTCAGGCTCGTTGTAATATTTAAGTATTCGGTCAGCTGACTCAGGCTCATTATAATATCTAAGTACTTGGTCAGCTGACTCAGGCTCGTTGTAATATTTAAGTATTCGGTCAGCTGACTCAGGCTCATTATAATATCTAAGTACTTGGTCAGCTGACTCAGGCTCATTATAATATCTAAGTACTTGGTCAGCTGACTCAGGCTCATTATAATATCTAAGTACTTGGTCAGCTGACTCAGGCTCATTATAATATCTAAGTACTTGGTCAGCTGACTCAGGCTCGTTGTAATATTTAAGTATTCGGTCAGCTGACTCAGGCTCATTATAATTTTTAAGTACTTGGTCAGCTGACTCAGGCTCGTTATAATATCTAAGTACTTGGTCAGCTGACTCCGGCTCGTTATCATATTTAAGTACTTGGTCAGCTGACTCCGGCTCGTTATAATATTTAAGTACTTGGTCAGCTGACTCCGGCTCGTTATCATATTTAAGTACTTGGTCAGCTGACTCCGGCTCGTTATCATATTTGAGCTTAAACTGAACAGCAGCGTGAAGAATAGACATCATGTGATTTTTACACACTTTACATAAATTTGCATGAATTAATCTCACCTGTACTTCTGGGTTTATGCGAGTTGTGCTGCAGGTCATGTACGTTTGGAAAGAAGCAAGTAACTGTTATACAGTTTATCATCATCATCATATTCATTTCTTCTTTTTACAGTCTCAAAAAAGCGTTACATGTCATGCACATGCCCTAATCTTAGATGAAGTTATTAATAAGCAAGGAAATCTGATAAAAAAAAAAATCTAATTGTACCACATTTGTTTTACAATTATTCATTTCATATTTATATTTTATATTTCATTCTATATTTGATATACGTATATGTGACTATTCGTGCAACATGGTACAACAACAATAATAATAACATTAATAATAGTAAAAATAAAGTAACATAATAATAATAATAATAATAATAATAATAATAATACAAAAGCAACATTATATAAAAAATAAGAATAAAAAAACTAAAAACTCATGTAAAAAACATTAAAAACAACAAAAAAATAAGAGTGGATTAAAAATAATTGTAGCTCTTCTTGTTAAAAATGTGGACGTGCACGAACTATCTCGTTATCGACGCTCTCACCGCAGTCGAGTGCACACTCCCTGCCAAGTGAAAAACAAACAATACCAAAAATACCAAGTGTCAAAGCTGGAAAATAAACTTGAACCTGATCCAGGAAGAGCAAATCAGCACATAACCGCTAACACACAACAACAACAAGCGCTAGACAAAGACACACTTTGAAGCAGAACAGGAACTACAAGCGCTATGGGGAAAAAACATAGAGGTATTAAGCACACACACACACACACACACACACACACACACACACCAAGAAACGATCATTAAAGAGCGAGATAGAAAAACATGTCCGAAATGAAATGAAGTTTGTGTTTTTTGTTTCCTTTTCACTCGTAAGTATCTTGTGTGAATGTTTCGAAGTGTCTCAGCGCCTTCGTGTGTTTCAGACGGATCACTGATTTGTCTTTTAATCTGTTTAGATGATGTGACAAGATTTATAAATCACCAGCAATGTTTTCTTGTGTGTGTGTGTGTGTTTAGAAACATATCCAACAACCCCCTGACGCATGTGTATGAGGACCAGTTTGACAGTTTCATCAATCTCCAATCGCTGTGAGTTCAAATCATTAATCAGAGTACTGACGAGAGCGCTCGCTGTAGTCTCAGAGAAACACGTCTGCTGTCTGACGGGGTAATGAACCTGCGCGAGACTCCGTGCTCATTGTACACACGCTCACGTTTATATGCGTCTGTCTCTCACTAACCCTACAGTGATAAATGAACCTGTGTAGTATTGGGACGTGTGTATGGTACGGAGTATTCAGTGTGTTTATTAGGACCATACATTACTCTAAAACAACTCTCGACTTCTCAGTCTATTAGACGCTCGGAATCAGCTCTGGTTTCAGATTCATTAATACAGCACTGGATGGCTCTAGAGGTCTAGCTGCAGAACCCATAGTCTTCACTGTGGTTCTGGAACAGTAGATAGCTGAGTGCCAGGCTGTAAAAACCACAGCAGATCATCAAAATCCAGAGCATGGCTCGAGAACCACCCTGGACTTCTTACCCCAGCTTTAGTCCAGTAATCAGTGAACCTCTAAAAGCAAAGGTGCACCATCACAGCTGGTGAAGGCTCTAGAATTTCTTTAACTGTACATTTCTTCGTGCAACACCAATATCCTCATTGTGGGTCTATGCTGTTCAGTGCAGCTCAAGACTTAGCAGAACCACATCAAACTGTAGAACCACTTTGGAGCAGCTCCTCATCCACAGTATTGGACATCTCTAGGTTTCTTGGTGCAGGTAGTATCCTTGTAATAGCTCTAAAAACCTAATTTAGTTTAGTTTATTATGTTTGTAAAACCCTCATAATGGCTTTAGTAGCACTTTGGACTTTTGGAGCAGCTCTAGACTCATCACTGTGGGGTGGACAGCTCCAGATCTAGATCAGACCAGTTCTAGAACCAACATTGAAATTCCTTGACTGTGAATTCTGTGAAATTCTGTGACTTTAATTCTAGAACCAACAGAAATTCTGTGACTTTAAACCCCAGATAAAACTACAGGGTTATGATCGGAAGGTTGTGGGTTCAAACCCCAGCAACACCACGTTGACACTGTTGAGCCCTTGGACAACACTCTTAACCCTACATGCTCCAGGGGGCTGTAGCCTGGCAGACCCTGCACTCTGACCCCAGCTTTTTAACTGGAACATGTGCTCTGAGGTCCATGTGAAAAATAATGAAATATTATTTTACTATCTCTAGACAAAATCCAGATTTTTGTGATGCAGCTAGTATCGTTGTAACACCCAAGTCTCCCTTAGTTTCTCTCTTAAACCCACCTCATAGCTCTAAAACTGATCAGGACTCTTTGCAGTGGCTCAGGACTCACTAGTGCACCAGTGGACAGCTCTCGACAAAATCTAGATTTCTTGGTGCAGCCGTTGTCCTTGCAGTAAGGATCTTTAAACAGCTTAGTGAAGCTTAAGACTGTTTAGTTTAGGTCTAAAACCACTCTGGATGTCTTGGAGCAGCTCTAGACTCATCAATGCAGCTTGGAACCCATCACCAGAAGAGTAGGCGACTCCAGAACCAACTCTAGACCCTCCAGTGTGGATTGAGCTGCTCGGAGCTCCTCAGTATGATTCTAGACAGCTTAATGTGAATTCTGAGAGTGATGTTCAGAAGGCACTCATCTCCTTAAGCCTTAACCCAAACCCTTAAGCCTTAATGTATTAGCTAGATATCAGTTACAATTTGTATTAATCTGTTTCAAACAACTAATAACTTAATCTTAAATACATTGAGTAGTTGTTATAGTAACAGAACATCTCAGAAACTCACATACCTCTAAATGTTTTTTGGTGTAAATTTAATGTTCTCATCATGTAGTTCTGAGGAACTGAGTGTAATCTGATGAAGCTGCTATTTTGTGCTATCTGATGAAGCTGCTAAACAGTTTATTTACAGATAAAGTAAACTGTAAAAGGTTCTTCGGATGTTATGTTGAATTATTCAGCCAGTTCAATTGTATTTATTTACACGCTGAGTTACCTTATCAGAAGAGAATGTTGGTTTGGACATACCAGCTTATGCACGCTGATGTAAAACCTACTAAACTTGTCCCGCTGTGGTCTCGATGCAGCTTAAACCTGGCGATGTCACGATTGTGTGTGAATTTCCTGTTTCCAAAAGCTACCACATCTGTTTGTGATGTTACCAGACGTGGGGGTAACTGGGTACATGTACAATCTTGTTATTGTACTTAAGCACATATTTCACAAATCAGTACAGTTGTTTAATTAGAGAATACTTTTTACTGTTACTCCACTCAAGAGTACAGCAGTTATCTGTACTTTTACTCAGCTCTAAAATCTACAATTCTGCATGGTGTTGTGTTACATGTAACTACAGTCGTGTGTAGTATTTCAGGCAGGAAATGAAGCAGTATGTGTGAGACTTGCCTTTATTTCGAGACAGCGGCAACAATAGCACGAGAGAGAGAGAGAGAGAGAGACAGAAAGTGAGAGAGATTTTACTATAAGAAAAGACGTCTGGGAGTCTGAAATACAAGCCCTGTATTTTTGCTACTTGAAGGCGAGTAGTTCTGTGCTTTTACTCAAGTACACAAGTAAATGAAGGACTTTTACTCGAGTTATATTTGCGCTAGAGAATTTCTACTTTTACTTAAGTACAGGATTTGTGCACTTTGCCCACCTCTGGATGTAACACTGTGCTTGTTGCAGGAGTATGGAGGAGGTGGAAATTCCCAACATCAGCATCCGCATGTTTCACTTCCTCGGCAACCTGTCCCACATGTGAGCGCTCTCACCATCAGTCACTATTCACTATGTACACTATACAACATAAACATACGAATAAAAAGTAAAAGCTTAACACTAAGCTGAAACTGAAATAAAAAAAAGTAAGGAGTCTCCAGTGTCAAGTTTTCCAAAATCTTTAGGACCGAGACGTCATCAGTAAAAATGTCTGTCCTGTCCTAGACTCAGCTGAAAAGTTAAACAAAGCAAAAAGAAGGAAAGTATAAATATTAATCTGACAAAACAATTGACGCTAATGAAGCCGGAGTGTCGCAAGGAGGTTTGAGTTTATGTGTGAGGGTTTATCATTACCTTTAGCTTTTAAAGGTGAGATTATGAATTAAACATTTACAGAAGGGACAAGAAGAAAAAGAGAGTTAAAGACTCGGCACTTCAACAAGAACAGATCCTCCGTGTTATCGAAGGCAACACTTCGCCAGACATTTCTGCCTAAAGGAAATGTCAGTGAGATCACGGTCAGTTATTTTCACATCAACCTCAAAAGGATGAACTGAATCTGACCCTTTAGATCTTTTATGGGCAAATCAACCTTTTCACTCAGAGAGGACTTCTGAAATATCAGCCATTTGCACATGAACAAAAGTGAAATAAAAAAAAAAAACTTATTCTTAGAAATTCCACATTTACAGTGACCAGGCACACACATGTTAATGTCAGCCGAACCAAAATACAGATACACAGTTGATTGTGTAAATGACAGAGAGTTAGAACTGGGAGACAACGAAACCTGGAACTAAAAATCACTAAGCTATTATTAAAAGCCTAGAAAGCATGGAGGTCTGAATCTGGGGAGGTAAAGTGAGGAACAGGGGAACCGAGTTACCTACAGTCTAAAGAACCGTCCATCATTGTGTTTCTCTATGAACGTTTCATGAGAACTCTTTACTGGAAGCTAAACTCCTGTATCAGGAGGGGGTGGTGTGGTCAAATCTGTCAGTCGTTTCTAAAACTCTCCTGTTTAACTGAATCATTTGCTTTCATGGCTTTCATGAGAGGTTTTGTGTGTTTGTATTGTACCTTCAGTTCTCTTCTTTTTGATATATGTCAAAAGCCCTGCTTGAACTGTTGTCTTGGTCATTGTGAAAATGCGAACAGTGAGAAAAATGATGCAAACCCGTGAGCTTGTGAGCAGAGTCTTACAATATTGAATTCTGATTGGCTAATCGTCGTTATTTATAGTTCGTAGATGATCATATATAGATAGTTTTAATATTAAATTTCATTACAAATTTTACACAATACACAGCATTATTAATCTGAAGGGCACTGGTGGCTCAGTGGAGGTGTTTCGCCTGCCATGTGGAAGGCCCGGGTTCGATTCCCAGCCAGTGCCCAAACCCCCCAGACACTGGATGCAGTGCCGGTCCCAAGCCCGGATAAAGGGGGGGGTGGTTGCGCCAGGAAGGGTATCCGGAGTAAAACCTGTGCCAAGTTGTAGTGCGGCGACCCCTCTCCGGGAGCAGCCGAAAGAACAACAACATTATTAATCTAAAAGGGGATGGTAAGGGGGGGTTTACAGAGGGTTTTGTCATTGGTTTTTAAGGGGGCGGGGGGGGGGAGGCAAATTGAACAATTAAGAATAATTGTTCTTAAATTGTTCTTAAATCTAAACAGCATATTAACAAATTAGGGTTTTAGAAACAAGAGATCTAATTTGCAAACTATTTCAAAAAACAATAAAGAAGAGTAAAAAAAGTAAAGTAAATAAAAAAGTAAGATACAGATATGAAAATTATAAAGGAAGAACCTAGAAAAAAATTGGAATTGAAAAACTGGAGACCTAAAATGTTTAAAAAACAAAACTGTGTATGTTTTAAAAATGTTTAAAGAACAGTCACTTAATTACAAAACTATGTATACGGCCATTAAAATGAGAAAATAATAGAAAATTAATAAAAGAAAAGGTAATTCTGGGTTTAATCTATCTGTCTATTTATCTGTCACTTGTTTCTTTCTTTCTTTGACTGAAGCTATTTTAAACGTTTCGAGTACTGCACCTATTCCCCGAACGTGCGGAGCTGCAAGCCGAACACCGACGGCATCTCGTCCTTCGAGAACCTGCTGGCTAACATCATCCTGCGCGTGTTCGTTTGGGTCGTGGCCTTCATTATCTGTTTCGGGAACGTGTTTGTGATCTGTCTGCGTTCCTGCGTTGCTTCGGAGAATGAGCATCACACGATGGCCATCAAATCGCTCTGCTGTGAGTCTGTCACATTCCAACGGGATTATACATGTAGTGTTTTTGGAGTGGGTGTGTCTCTATTTGACATAAAGACACACCCACTCAAAGGAATTATAGTTCCATATATGAACATAAGGATACGCCCACTTAGTGGAATTATAATATCCATAATTGTACATAAGGACACACCCACTGTGATTAATGATCAATTTTACATGTGGACATAAAAACACACACGCTCAGTTATTCTCATGTCCATATATGGATAGGTGTGCTCGTATATGTGGTGTATAGTGACGTTCTCAGCTCTCTGATAGGTGCAGACTGTCTGATGGGCGTGTACCTTTTCTTCATCGGCGCTTTCGATGTGAAATACTGTGGGGAGTATAACCGCCACGCCCACGTCTGGATGGAGAGCCTGTCCTGTCAGCTGATTGGCTCCCTGGCACTGCTCTCCACCGAGGTGTCGGTGATGATGCTGACGTATATGACACTGGAGAAGTACGTGTGCATCGTCTTCCCGTTCCATCATTACCGCTCCGGACGCAAGCGCACGCTCTGCTCGCTCTCCTCCATCTGGGCTTTTGGCTTCGTCCTGGCACTTGCCCCGTTCTGCGACAGACACACGTTTGGGAACTTCTACGGCCGCAACGGGGTGTGTTTCCCGCTGCACTCGGACCAGGCGGAGAAGCCGGGGGCTCGCTGCTACTCCACCAGCATCTTCCTGGGTGGGACACCACGTCCATTTGTTCTCATAAAGAGCACGATTTACTCAGAACACATTAATTAAATGCTCATTTTTTTAAATAAAGTACTTTAAAATACAAAATGTGTTCTGAAGTGTCAAAAAAGCAATAAAATACTTAATTTGTGATTTCATGTTTGCTAGTTAGGAGGTTAAAGGTGTAAAAATAACAGGTATTGCTAGGCAACAGAGGGAAATATGGACTATGAGAGACTATTTCAAAACAGACTATGACTATTTTATAGAGAAATGGACAATTTCATATTCAGGGCAAAATATTCTAGTCATCAGGGGCTGTGAGAGGTTTCTTTACTAGTCCAGAGGTAAGCGATGAATGCATAATGATATAGATTTATGAATGAGAGCAGTTATCTTGGCCACAATTCCAAGTGTAAAAGTAGATAACAAAGAACAAGGGGGAAACCTAAGAAGGCAAAGAAAGACCACGCTGTTTATGTGGTTTGTGTCTTTGGAGTTTTGTATGTAGCAGCAGTGAGCTTCATAGTACATTCAGGCCCCTCTGTTTGTTAACGTAATGTGTGTGTATGTAAGTCCAGTAAGCAACGTTAACACAGTCACAAAGTTACAAATACCCGGGTCCGTGTGGACATGGAGTGGCCGAATACAGATATGGTGCAACTGAGGTCTTGTGTATCATTCACCTGATCTAATCAAACTTGTATGGTAGGTAGAACGTTATGTAGTTTAGCCTGGGTACCATGTGTTGGTGTTTGGTGGGGTGGAACTTACCCTGGACACTAGATGAGAGCAAAACTAAGGCATGAGTTTGGGGCAGTAAAGGCTGCCTTGTTGGCCTCTAGTGCCAGCAGAGGGCTGGGATGCTGCATGGCATTGATCAGACGGAGGAGAGCACACTTTGAGTGGGCAGGGCATGGCTTGTACCTGATGTGAGGGTCACTTCAATGATCCCTGTGGAGTGTTAGGGTGTGGTGATTCAGGGTCATCTTCACAGGGGCTGAGCAGGAAGCAGGTCTTGGAGCAAAGCTTTGCTGTCTGCTGTGGGGAGTGGTCCTGTTGGCTTCACCTTCGACACCCTGGTGTGGTATAACCTGCTATGAGGTTATGTAAGGCATTAGGTAGATCCACCCCTGCCTTCTTGGCTTTGGATCTGCTAACTGCATTGATCATGCTAACATTGACGCCTCCTCCTGATGGTGGAAATTTATTGTACTGCACTCCTGCATGTGTAGCTTAGCGCCCAGTTTGTTCCCTTACTTGCTACACCCTAATGGTGATCTTGTGTTCTGTCACGGGAAGCTGGAGGGAAGGGTGTAATGGTCAGCACCCACCATCTGAAAATGATAATCGACAAATATATATATATATATATATATATATATATATATATATATATATATATAGTTCTTTTTTTGTCCCCCAGGGTACACATTTAAAGATACAGAATGACTTCAAAGCTTCATGAACACCTATCATTACATATTGCGTCGATAAGGCAGGGGGGCCTTCATGTGAATCGCTGCTTTAACCTTGTGGTCTGGTTTTGTTTCAGGTCTGAACCTGTTTGCGTTCATCCTGATCGTCTTCTCCTACTCCAGCATGTTCTACTCTATCCAGAAAACCGCCAAGTCCGCCAGACAGACAAGTTTTGACCTCGAGGTGTCCGTGGCCAAGCGGTTCTTCTTCATTGTCTTTACTGACGCCATCTGCTGGATCCCCATCTTCCTGCTCAAGATCCTCTCGCTACTGCAAGTGCAGATCACCGGTAGGTGTGAGTGCACACACACACACACACACACACACACACACAGGTAGCTTGTGTTTGATGCAGATAACACAACACAGTCTGTGTCTCAGTCCTTTCTCCGTGTGTGTGCGTTCAGGAACACTTATCCTGTGGGTGGTGATCTTCATTCTGCCCATCAACAGCGCTCTGAACCCGATCCTCTACACCATCACCACCAGCGCCTTCCAGGAGCGCCTCCGAGTGTGTGTGCGCTTCCGCTGTGTGGACAACCATTAACACACACACACACACACACACACACACACAAAGCCATAATCAGAGCTGTCTTCAGGTCGAGGTTTGATCAAAAACCATCAGGAGACTTTGTGAGGTTTGGATTCTTTATGACGCGTTACAAACCTTTTATTTTCAACTCTGAGCATCAATCCAGCAATCAGAATCGCTCTCACACACATTCATACACACTCGCACAGCAGAATTATAGCATCCAGTTTGACAAGCTCGCAGAAATAAAACAGTATAATTTCACAATGTTAACATTATATTATTATATCTAGAAATAATTAAGCTCATTAAAATGTTCGGCTCTAGTCACAGGAAATAGAGTATTTTGTGTTCAGATTCTAATCCCACCCCCTGATTCTGATTGATTTAAGCATTAAGTGACCCCCAGTGTGCTAATTGGTGGATTGCTTAATGTGTGATAATTATTGTTTTATTTCTCTTTTCATCTTTGCAAGCGACCCATTTGTAAATACGAATATGCAAAAATATGTGAACATACACGTACGACACGTGATTAAAGTCACATGACCATCTGATTAAACGTCTTGTCTTTTGTCTTCCTTTCTCCATCGTTATCTTGTCCTCTTTGATCTTCTCTCATCTTCTATGTATCGACCAATCACAGCTCAGCCCAGGTTCCTCCATGTTCTTAAACAGCTACGAAGAGCAGAGATGATGCTGATGTGTAAGAGGGTCGTATAGTGTATGTGTTGGACAGAATGAGGCCGAGTCCGTGTGTGTGTGTGTGTGTGTGTGTGTGTGTGAAGGTTTTTCTTTTTTTATTGGAATGACACTGGAAATGGATGCCACTTGTCCTCTGTGTGTAAACACTCCATCCTGAACCTGTGTGCACCCTCACACACTTCAGCAGCTCAGAACTTCAATAAACACTCCAACATTTCCAGGATAATCTCCGTCACCACAGTATAATCGCTCCATCAGCTACTTCTCTGTGTTTCAGTCTCTCACTCTCGCTTTACTTACAACCTCGTATAAAGAAAAGAAGAAAAGAAAAGAAACTTACTGCCACGGCTAAAATAAAATGTGAAACACGGTCCCTTGGCTCGGTGTGATCCAGAGGTCAGAACGTTAAAAGATAACCTTTAAAAAAACACACACGAGAACAGCGGAACATTCCCCAGAGAAGGTGCACACGCTCTATGTTCCCCCTCAGATATTCTCATTTATTTAGGGATAAAGCAGCAGCAGCTAAGCCCGGGCGAGAACTCATCGCCATTCAATCTTCCTTTACAATTTACTTCTGAGATTTTCAGATTCGTCTCTAGGAGATCATGACACCTCTGTGGGAAGGACTCAGCTTTCACGTCACAAGTCCGGCTTATTAAGGACCGTCTAAATGTCTCAAAATTCCATCAAAATATTTGTTGACCCCCTTCTCAAGTCAAGAGCTCAGGATTTAACCAAAGAGAGGAGAAGATGAGGACTGAGTGCCAGCACCAAACTTCATGTGATCTCCAAATTGGTTCATCATGGTGGTATAGAGTGCTGGATGAGGAATAATGCTTACTGATAGATTTAATCTAGCATTATTGCAAATGAATAAAATGAATAAATTAATAAAAGATCCTGAAGCTCATGTGGATGAGCATCTCCTCAGGGTAGAAAGATCGCTGCTTCAAGCCCCAGTCAGGACTCCTCCACCAAACACTTTGAGCCATGTATTAAGGACAAATCTCCAATAAGCAGCACCACCACCCAGTCCTGTAGAGTTACAGTCTCTGGTATATGTCCCTCGTTTGAATCGCTATGTTTTACTTTGTCTGTAGGACCGGGTTACATACTGTATATAAAGGTGAAAAGCTTTGTAGAAGAGCTCACTAGTATGAGATCCAGTAGTTCACATGGAGTTGGGAGGTTGGAGGGTCAAACCCCATCCAGAATATCAGGATATGAGTGTAAACAGCTCAGGACCATGTAGCAAAACAAGTGATGTGGAAGGTGCTGGAGGATGTAACCCAAGGCGAACCAAAGGTTTACAAAAAGGTTCATCACCTTTACACTTTCTGGGATTACCTGATGAGTAGCTTTGACTTCTTCCAGAAGTTCCCCATACCTTTGCTTTACACTTCTCTAACTGACATTTTTCAGCAAAGTGAAAGAGGCTAGCCGGATTCTGAACCAGCAACCTTTCAGTCCAGAGGCGTGGGGTCATACCCTAGAGTGCTTCATTGAGCGACTGGTCTCAAAGCCCCTTTGTCTTTTAAAATGACACACAAAGAACAACAAGAACCCCAACACTCCACCCTGTTTGTTGCTTCATGATAATTCTTCTTCTCAAGTCTCACGCACCAGCAGAGACTAAAGAGTAAACATGATGTGTTCACATTTTGCTTTAAAACAGTTTACAGTTCCCTTTAAAACAATAAAATTCAACAGAATCAGATCAAATCCATGATTCTTAAATTCAATCCAAATTTTTGTTCAAGAAAGTTTCAGTGCATGGTCAGAAATTTGAAATCATTTGGATTGCATTAAGAATTATAGATTTTAAAAAGTTTAGGAAGTTAATTAAAAAGTAACTTCTTAAGCTTCTTAAACTTAAGTTACTTTTTAATTATGTAAAACCTCATGCCCCTTTAAACTAAATAAAATAGTAATGAGGTTCCACAAAGTTCTATCCTCGGCCCTCTGTGATGTTGTGCGAGAAACTTCAAACCAGGATCACGCTCACAATCGATGGAAGTCAACTACGAACACAAAAGTCTTTTCAAACGCAGACGCCTGTTCTGAGCAATCAATATGAACACAAGCGCAATATTGATTTCTGTCCGGAGTGTAGAGCTACAGCATGATCAGAGTGATGAGAAGTTTTTATACAAAGAGGTCAAATCAGGAACAGTTCAGAAGATCAGGAAGAAGAGCCTCTATGCTTCAGGAACTGAACCTGAGAAAACATCATCCAGGAACAAAATTAAAAATTTAACGAAAAGAACAGATCAGTCAAGATGGACAAGAGGAAAAAATGACCGCGTCAGCCGCCTCGTTAATAACGTCAGTTATCCCTATACAGCCTCGAAAACCTGAAGCAATTATCGCTTTTATTAATAGTCACAACTCGTTCTCATTCAGAGCGCAGGACAGGTTCTGTATTTACAGACACATCAACAGTTTTTTTGTGAATATTATGAAGTTAGATTAGTTTAAAAAAAGTTACATTTATACTAATTTATGCACATTCATTGTCATGGATTAATAATCCATTAAAAAAATTCAGTGTACTTTGTTAACATTATTTACATATAATATACATATTATTGATATGATTTTAAGATGTGTTCATGTTAATGAAACTGATCTAAAAAGGTTTAAAAATAAATACAAGTATGTGGAAGTAAAACACACACACACACACACACACAAATCCTCTGTATACAGTGGAACCTTGAGCTGGTATTCCGAAACACTCGTAAACCAAATTAAATTTTCCCATAAGAAATAATAGAAACTCAAATTATTCGTTCCACAGTCCGAAAAAAAAAAACAACATAAAAATAACTAACACAAAATATTTAGTAAAAATAAAACAAATTAACCTGCACTTTACCTAAAAATAAAAATAAAGTGTTTCTGCTTACGCGTGCAGGCACTGTGTGTGGGTGTGTGTGTGTGTAAAGCTCTTCCAGTTCCGAGAGAGTGTAAACCGTCACAGTGTCAAATTATGCGCGTGCACACACATAACAGAGGCTGAGGAAGAAAAAATAATTTTTAACTATATAACCATTTTGTAAACCTTTATTATACAATTTATGTTTTATTCTTATTTAAATTTCACATAAACACACATTAACAGAGAAACTGTTTTGTCTGAAAAAATAAGCAAGGAACATCGTTAATGACACTCGTGTGAGCCCATACCAACAGAATCACTGCTGTAAAGTAAAACAAACAAACAAATGAATCTACACTTTACCTTTAAAAAGAATTGTGATAGAGCAGTGTTTCTGTAAAAAGCAGAGTGTGTGTTTGTGTGTGTGAAGCAGAGAGGGGTTATAAGAAACAGTACACGCGTGCTGTACACACGCACTTACAAAAACAAAAAAAAATGTTTTACACACACGTGGTCACAGTGTTATAGTAAACAGTACACGCGTGCATGGATGTTGATTATACCAGTGAGAGACGTGCACTAAGACCCAGCAGGGGAGACGATTTAACCACAATTTTGCAGCGCAAAAGAGAGAAAAAACGTTGGCTCAGTTGTGTTCACGTGACGCTCTGCGTCAAAACAAGAAACGCTTGCAATATATGATACTCGGTACTCGTAAACCAAGACTTGTTCGTTTTCCAAGTCAATATTTATCAAAAATTTTTGCTCGTCTTGCGGAACACTCGCAAACCACGTTACTCGTAATCTGAGGTTCCACTGCACGTGTTTTGGATTAAATGTTTTTTTATCCCCAATGTCTTGTTTATTGTGTTGTATCTCCAGCCAGGATTCAAGTCCTACACCATGCAGTGTCAGAAATCATACAGGATCATAGAAGAAGAAATACACCGTCTGGCCAAAAGAAACAAAAAAACTATTTGAGAAGTGTCAAAATATTTTGCTGCATCAACCAAAGAAAACAAATAAGGAGATTTAAAATGACTGGAACTTGACTAAGTGTGGTGAGAACTCACAGGATTGGGACTAAACAGCGGTGTGTCCATAATAAAACCACTTGTTATTGAGACTCATCAGAATAAAGTCTTCAGTTTGTTAGGGATCATAAAGACTGGACTTTGAAGTGATGGAGAAAGGTCATGTGACCTGATGAGTCCAGACTGAGCCTATTCCAGAGTGATGGGCGTGTCAGGGTGAGAAGGGAAGGACATGAAGCGATGCTCCCATCATGCATAGTGTCCACTGTACAAGCCTCTGGAGACAGTGTTATGATCTGGGGTTGATCAGTTACTCAGGTCTAGACTCAGTAACGTTATTTTTGCTCAGGCAGTGTGTAATAAAATAAAAGAGAAGAAAAACTATTTAATTTCTTTTTTTATTAATTATCTCAGGACACGTCACTGAGTTGATAAAAATAATAATAAAAAAGTCAATAGTGTAAGCCAACAAAAAAATAAAAATTTGAATTTCTCTGTTAGCTTTAGTTTAATTTTTTTTAAACATACAAATAGCAGAAATAAATTATACTGACATGTCAGCTGAATTTAAGGCACATGTGGCGTGCACACACACACACACACACACACAGACACACACACAATTGATGAGTGAATTAAAGCATTACTTTACAGCCATAAATACAAATCAAAATACTGATGATAAATCAAAAAATGACACACACACACACACACACACACACACATTTATATACAGTAATGTACACAACCTTTCCATAAATACACCAATATTATTTCTTTATTTCTTAGCTGATTGTTTTTATGAAACCATTTTATTTATTAAACTACACGCCATTAACAGCGCTGTTGTGTTCATGTGTATCTAATCTTATCCTAACGATACTCTCAGTCAGCACACACCTGTGTAATAATGACATCTGAAAACCCTGAGCCAGACCCTGCTGAAATGCTGACCAATCAAAACTCACTGAACATTACAAAAATATCATCATGTAATCAGAAGTGGGCGTGGCTTAACGCAATAACTATTACTCATTGCTCGTTACATGTCCGATGTCATAGTAGTTTTATTTTTATTGCTGTTATCTTATTATTCCGGTGCAGTCTGGGCTAATCTGTGTTGATCTGATCTGGTCTAATCTGGAGATGTCTAATCTAGTTTATTTTTAATCAGGGATATTTTAACCGGTTATAACCGATCTAATATCCTTAAGATTGTTTTTCTTTAGTCTGTAATATTATTCCTCTTTTTATCTGATATATTTAATCTAATTTTATTATTTTCAGTCTAATCTGGCTATGTTTTATATAGTCTGATCTAAATTTGTGTGACCTGGGCTAATCTAGTTTGCCTGAGCCAGCCTGGTCTAATCTGGTCTATTGTGATATGGTCCAATCTGGTTTGGTTTGATCTAGTCTTATTTGGTTTGCCCTGAGCTAATATAATATGTCTGATCTGTTGATCTGATCTGATCTAATCTGTAATCTGCAGATTGCACGGTTTAGTAAAATGCACAGAATAAAGTATTAATAAATTTTTATACTTCTGTCATTTATATGAAAATGACAAAATAAAAATAATCTAATGTTTTGAATTGCACTGAACACATCTGTGTAAAGAAATGAAAGGTCGAAATGGCTTTAGATCCTTAATTTTACTGTCTCTCTCTCTCTCTCTGACACACACACACACACACACACACACACACACACACAGGCATTGTGCATAATGCCTGATATTTACATCATTTGCACATTTGTTTATTTACATATTTGACTTCTGATTGGCTGTGAGCTTAAGACTTTATAGTTTAGAGAATTAACCATATCTGATCTCTAATCCAATCTAGCGTAATGTAATCCCATCTGATCTGGTGTTTCCCGATCTGATTCTATTCTTTGGTTCACAACTTTCTATTTCAAATCTAATCCAATCACTCATGTGTGTTGATTATGTCTGATCTCCGATCTGATCTAGTGCAATAAAATGTAATAGTGTTTCCATATGTGGTCCTATTATTTGGTTTACTTTCTATTTCTGATCTAATCTGGATCGATCTAAACAGGTCTGATCATGTATAATCTGATTTGGACCTTGTCTAATTTGGTTCAGTGTGATAAATCTAAACGTACCTAATCCATTTTAAAACGATCACATCTGTGTTTGTCTCTTCTGGATGGCTTTGGCACTTATCCTGCTGTTAATGTCTAATCTCTGAATATTTTATGTACAATCAGATCAGGTCTGTTCTAGTCTAATATTTAATATATTCTAATTCAGCAAAACACTGTTTTGAAGTGGCGTTTCCTAACTTTTTGTTTACAGTTTAGAGTAATCTCATTCAATCATTTTACGAAACTTCACATCAACGATTGATTACAATCAAGTCAAACGTTTTGGTTTGGTCCAATCTAATCTGATCTCATTTTAGTCTAGTGTATGTAAATTGACTCATCTAACCCTGTTGGACTGATCATCTTTGAACACTAATCTGTTTTTATGTGATCACTTCTAAAGTG
>NC_071123.1:25190000-25197500 GCF_024256425.1 Clarias gariepinus
GAGATGCCCCGACTCCTGAGTCCCTCCTTTCCCTCATGTCTCCGTCATTTAGTGAATTTCCGGCGCTTTCGTAATCAGAGCGCTCCTCATCCTGAAGCATGCTGGGTAACGTGGTTTCCGTCATAGATTCACTTTTGTCCAGCTGTCGTCCGAGTGAGTTAGACCACTCGTCGATGTCGTCCTGCAGCCCGTGGATGTGCTGCAAAATGGCGTCCAGATGCTCAAATGCGTCCTTCGAGTTCTGGACGCACACTTCTGGAAGTTCAGGGGAATCTGCGTAAGCGTCTGGGACGTTGTCATAAACCGAGTTGATTGAATCCACCGAGTTTTGACGTTTGCTCAGTGTGGGTGAAATGTAGTCCTGCGATTCAGTCCTGCTAAGGCAACTGCTGGTGCCGTCCAATGAGAATTCTCCGTCCTCTCCAGGCTCACTGCGCTGAGACAAAGAAGTCGGACAAAGGCTCTCGATGGACAGCGACTTGGGGAACGTTCCAGGTTTGTGATCTGAGGGAAGGTGAACGAGTGGCCCTATTACTCCTGGGTGACTCCTCTGATTTGTCAGTTTGGACCGCTCCCATGCTAACTGGTAGTCCTCCAGATAAAGACAAGCCCTCTGTGGCTTGACGTCAGATGCTGATATGTCGAGAGCGCCATGGCGACTCATACGTGACCTCCACCCCGCATCCAACGTGCCACCGATTCCTTTCGCAGTCCTTTTTGGCAAGCAGAGTTCTTGACCTTCTTCTTCCAGCTGGGGGTGCATTTCCGTGGAAACGCCTCTAGCGACGGCATCTTTCTGTCGCCGTAGTGACTCCATCCTTCGCAGAAAGAGCTTGGAAGAACGCTTCACTTTTTCTCGCATGGAACGAGGAGGCGAAGAGGAGTCGTCGTCATCGCATTCTGTAGCCTCGCTACAGGTTGTGACCCCCGGAGAAGTGTTTTCCTGGGCAATGTCCAGGCTTAGGCTGCTAAGGCTAAGGTCAGAGGTCATCGAGGTGGCATCACTCAGGACGCTGTCGCTGCTTGCTGACGGTCTCAGCGTGGTGACGCCAGTGCTGTTGTTCTTAAGACGGGACCAGGTTTTACTGTCGCGCTGAAATGCCCAACGGGAGCTCAGCGCACATGCATCATCCTCCTCGGAATCCTCGCTCTGTCCGCCACACACACACACACACACTTTGAATTACAAACTTATAAAGAGCTATCTAATTGGAACTTTTTTATTTATTCTTGATGCTGTTTGATTGACAGCTCTCACAGCCAATCAGATTTCACCAACCTGTTTGCAGCGGAAGTGAACCTCCAGACTCATAGCAGCGCATTTGTTCAAAGTCGTCAGTCTTCTAAAAACACACACACACACACACGATGGGAATTAGACAAAAATGAAAAGAAAGAGGAAATCAAGAAGCATGTTCTTCAGTAAAGTGACTCATTTCAAAGTGAAAGATCAGCATCGTTTCTTTTTTCCTCTCCTCTGACATCTGTCGTGATGCGTTCATCTGTCCATCGCATCATTCATAAACTTAAGGTTCTCTATAAAGTCAGGTAAGACATTAGTGTGTGTGGTTTGGGACGCAGTGTGTTTCGGTCTCACCTGCATAACGCTCGCACCGAGTCGTGATCCAAAAACTCATGATCCCTCCGGACCGAGGAGATATCGATGGGGAAAAGAGAGGCTGAGAGAGAGAGAGAGAGAGAAAGAAAGATAATATAAAAAGAAACAGCTATTTAAATTGGATTACATTGTGTGTGTGTGTGTGTGTGTGTGTGTGAGAAAAAAAAACAGGATCATGTGAGCTTGTTGACACACACAGCTGTGACCTCAAGTGTGACAATGGTCAACGTTACCACACTCTCACATACACATTTTTATTCTAAATCAGGTCTCAAAAAGCTATAAACACTAGAAGAATATCAGCTGCTTCACACCATTACATCATTGTGTGTGTGTGTGTGTGTGTGTCCCGAGCACTTCCTGACTCTCTTAGTTTCCCGCCTTTGTTTCGGCCTCCTTCCTCTCTAGCACTCCACTTCACCCCCTGACCCTATCCAATCACAAATGCCCAGAGTGTGCACTTTCCCCTGCTCGTCCCTGTCCTCCCTACAAAGTGCAGAATGAGACGTAGCCGTCGATCGTGCCCTGGTTTACTTCCTCCATAGTCTCTCTACTTTTCTAGAAGCATTCACACCTTGCTAGTTTTCCTGCAGCCTACTTTCCCAAACCCACTCGTCTTCCCTAGCGCCCGTGCTCCCTTGTTTCCTAACTTCCTCCCTCACCGTGTTCGCTAGACTTCCTTCCAGCCCGTAACAAAAGAAAGAAGTGCCACAGGAGAGACACATCCTGCACTCTCACAGCCTGCAGGACGAGACACGCCCATCACTTGCAGGCAGCATGTTTCCATAGTAACCCATCTCCAGGAGGTGGAGTTACAGTGAGGCTGGGATTAACGGCGTCTTTAATTATTTACCCCTCGCTGTGAGCTCGCGCCTTTAAAAACAACCAGCGCCATCATTAAAGCTCTAAATATATCTGTCGCGCTCAGGTGTGAAATAATCCCACACTAACTAACAACCTAAGAAGGGGCGGAGCTTGTGGGTTGTTACGGCACGCAGCTGTGTGTGCAGCTCGTTATTGCGATCTCTAATTGAACCAGGCGTCTCGTAATGCCGCCCTGCTGAGCTCTTTTAAACTTCATACTTAGAAAATCCTTTCTAATTTTAGCGGCGTGTCACGCAGTGATGCCTGGGGTTACTGTACGGCTCACGGAGAGATCTGCTCCGTTTAAACACCTCGAGATGAGAAAATCAATCACTTGGTGTGAATAAGCATTAGATTTTCATTTGTACACATCCTGACCATGCTGCAGTCACACACCCAGAACACCCTAAACACACCCTGGCCATGCTTGACCATCCCAGTACCACACCCTGACCTCCTCCCCACCACACCGACATCCTCCTGACCACACCCTACTGACCACACCCTGGCCATGCCGCAACCACACCCTGAACACTGCCAGAATTTGTCCTGGCCACACCCCAAGCTCCTCCTGACCACACCCTGACCTCCTTCTGACCACACCCTGATCGAGCTACAACTCTGACCTACACCCTGATATACAAATCAATTAAAGCACACACTGACCCGCCTCACGACAACATCCTGCCTATGCTGCAACCACACCCTAACCACACCCTGACCTCCAATGGACCACTCCCATTCATGTTGCACCCACCCTGAATCCACCTTGACCACACCCTCATATACCAACTAACTTAAACACACCAAGACATCTTCCTGACCACACCCCTTCCATGCTGCAACCATTCACCAACCTCACCTGACACCCTCCTGACCACACCCGTTCTAGATTAGCCAACACCTCACAACAGTGATTGGAACCTGAACCAGCTGTACACAGGCAAATAAAACTTAAAACGCACACACAGAGAAGCAGCGGGTTTTAAATCAATTTGCGAGTACATTAAACCAACACGACAAGGAGAGAGAGAGAGAGAGAGAGATTGTTTGTATGAGTTTAGAGAAATTGACATTAAATGGAGAGAGAGGTGAAGATGAAAGGTATTTATAGGGCAGAGCGTGAAAGATTTCATATCTGTGTGTGTGGGTGTGTGTGTGTGTGTAAGAGAGAAAGAGAGAGAGAGAGAGAGAGAGAGAGAAAGGGAGAAGATAATTAGGTGAATTAAACCATGCTGATTAATTGATTGTTATCAATTACCTTCATAGAGCTGCACATACTGCGGGAACCCTGCTGCTCTCAGCCAGTCACACGCCTCCTTCGCTTCCACCTCTGAACAACACGGGGGGGGGAGAGAGAGAGAGAGAGAAAGAGAGAGAGGAGTCATTACATGTTACGTATAGACTGAGACCTTATAAACTGTTTCCACACAGAAGACCGATCTGGCGTCCTCACTGTACCCCGTCAGTGCCGTTATACTCAGTGTGTGACAGTGTGACTTGACATCTCACATTTCAGACCAATCGCCGTCAGTCACTGACTCACCAGATAAGAGACAGGAAGTAGTGCTGTGAGCCTCAGCCTCAGCTGTCAGTCTCAAATGTCCCACATTTTATTCAGTATGAAGGAGTGAGTCTTGAACGGAAAGCATAAAGTGCAAAGCCTTAAATATGCTTCGATCCCTAGAGAAACAGGGTCCTGACGATGCAATCGTCTCAAAACACATGAGATTCTGAAAACATGCATCAGATTTCTGACAAGACTCCCAAAAGACAAGACCCCAAAAACACAGATTACTGGGGATATGTAATAATCGTTGTAAAATACGCAGCTCTGAAAAACAGAAAAAACCCTGAAATGAGAAATCGTGTGAAAGCATAAAGCTTTGAAAGCTTGTGTCCTTTAAACACAGATTCACATTCAGCTCTAACAAAGGACAGCTTTGAAAACACAAACATGTAGGACTGTGGAGTTACGGTTTATACAGTTTATCATAATGCCCCAAAAAAACACAATGCCCTAAAAACACAAATCCCAAAAATGTGTCACTGAAAATATAGGCACCAGAAACACACGGGTCATTAAATACGCAGGTCCCAGAAAGACTGGGTCTCTGAAAACAGAGAAAAACAGATCTCTGAAACCGCCAAGTGTCGGAAAATCCCACTGCACTGAAAATGGAGACCCAGAAAACACGAGTCCTCTGAACACACGAGTCCCCTCAAAACACGAGTCCCCTCAAAACACGAGTCCCCTTAAAACACGAGTCCCCTGAAAACACGAGTCCCCTGAACACACGAGTCCCCTTAAAACACGAGTCCCCTGAACACGAGTCCCCTCAAAACACAAATCCCCTCAAAACACGAGTCCCCTCAAAACACGAGTCCCCTGAACACACGAGTCCCCTCAAAACACGAGTCCCCTTAAAACATGAGTCCCCTGAACACACGAGTCCCCTGAACACACGAGTCCCCTGAACACACGAGTCCCCTGAACACACGAGTCCCCTTAAGACACGAGTCCCCTCAAAACATGAGTCCTCTGAACACACGAGTCCCTGAAAAAACCTGAGGCCTTAGGGAAAAAAAAAACACAGATTTGAAAACACAACGAGGCAGGACTTTGGGGCTACTGTTTACAGTTTACGGGCAAATTTTAGCTTCAGTGAAGAAGATGCTTCTCGAGTTTACAATTTTGATAAACTAACACATAAAACAGCAGCACAGTGGTGTAGTGGTTAACACTGTCACCTTGCACCTCCAGGGTCCGGGTTCGATTCCCGGCCAGGTTAGATTTCCATGTCTACGTGCATACAGTGTGCATGGTGGGTTTCCTCCAGGTACTCCGGTTTCCTCCCACAGTCCAAAGACCTGGAGGTTAGGTAAATTGGCATTCCCAAGTTGCCCGTGGTGTGTAAATGAGTGTGTAAGGTAGTAATGCATATCTTTATTCAAAAATTAAAAAAAATGTGAAAAAGGACAACAACCTCAATCCAAAAAATGTAGACACTCATCTCGTTTGCATTCACAACAAGACTAAATTATTTACAAGCTAGCCGCTCGTAACTGCGTCCTAACTGTAGGACTGAACTTGGAAATTTAATGCGGGCGCTTAAAGGATGCACATACAGAGACACGTATAACAGCCGCTAGATGGGGAGGAGATTACTGCAGAGTCGCGCTGGGATAATTAGCATATCTCTGGGGTTTTAGTTCAGATAATTTTTATTCATCAGGAAATGCAGGAACAATTCCAGCCCTCACTGAAACGGGACAACAGAATTGTTGATTTTTATTTCATCTCCCTTTAAATATGACCAGAAAAGAATAAAATACAAGATTCACTACAGTCCAAGAATCTCAAGTCTGGTTCAGATTCCTCAATGCAGTTTTTATACGGTCTAGTATCCAGTGTGGTTCTAGAAACATCATGGAACTTGTAAAGGTCCAGAATAATTTAAGATCCTGGCAGTGACTGCTGTACCACTCTCCCAGTTCCATAATCCTCAGAACAGTCCTACAACATCGGTCTAGATACATATATGTTCCAGCAATTCCAGGCACCAAAGTGTGGTAATGATAATGATCAGTCCTGGTTCTAAATTCGAACTGAAGCGTTCAGATTCAGTACAGCTTTAGTGTTGATGTGAAAGCTTAAAAGCTCAGATCAGCTACAGAACCGACAGCAGGTTCTATATACCTCAGTGCAGTATGAAGGTCACCAAGACCAGGTCGAGACCTAAAGTCAGCGTGCTGTGAGGTTCAAGAATGGTTAGTGCAGTTCCGAGAGTCCGGGTCAAATAAACCAGCATAGACGGTGGGTTCTAGAACTGTCAGTGCAGTTCTGTTGGTGCAGTTCTAAGTTCATATGGTTCGAGAATTCTCGGTGCAGTGTTTCAGTTGTCTTGAGAATAGATAGGTGCAGAAGATAGATTGCAACAGAATAGTTTTTTAATACTGTTTCGAGAACCTTCAGAGCAGGTTCTGAAATTCCTGGCAGTTAAAGTACCCAGTTTAGAAAAGTTACCGCACTTTACCTCTCACACACAGATGTTGTTTGACTTCTAAAGATCTTATCTGCTTTCCGTTGCTTCCTGTTTCTCAATGCAGCATTCTGGAACTTCCAGAGGCACTGCGGGATTTCCCACACACGCGCACACGGACACACACACACACACACAGACAACTAATTTGTTCCTCTTATCTTTAGTCATATTATCTTTCTTTTCTCATTTGTCTTACATTCAGACACACCTCTCTCTCTTTCTCTCTCCTGCTCATCTTGCTTTAGTTCTAGAATTGTCAGTCAAACATCCTGGCAGTTCTAGAATCATGCCTGAGGTTCTGCAATCCGCAGCTTGGGTTCTTGAATCCTCAGCATCACTTTTCGCACCACAGAGACTTTCTTTCCTAAAACCCTATTTCATGGTCTGATTCTAGAATCCTAAATCGACAATACGGTTCTAGAATCTATTCTGCAGTCCAGGTCTAGAATCCACTGCATCAGCTTTAAATCATTAACATTCCCAGTACACACAGTTTGTTAATGAAACCTTGCGTTGCCCCATAATGGTCTGGTCTGGTCAGAAATCAACAGTCTGGCTCTAGAACGGCCAGCAAAAGGGTTCGGGGAAAAAAAACGGTTCTGGCTGCAGAGTGTCATCTGTGCAGTTCTAAAAATTCTCACTGCACTTGCAAAATCTGCAAGTACACTATTCCTTGCCTGGTTCTTGAATTTTTTGAAACGACACAAATGCTTGTAGTTGTGAAACTCTAGAATAAAATCCATGCGATCTTCACGTCATCGGTCCTGTTTGTAAAATCAGCACGGCCTCAGACACCAGAGCCTGGTTCTACATGCCTCAGAGCAGTTCTTTTTGAGAATACATATAACTGTCTGTTCAGTTCTAGAATTTGGAATATGGTTTTAAAATCCATAGGCTCTAGAACCGTTAGTGGAAGTGTGTCTGGGTCTGGAATTCTATGTGTTCCTCAGTGAGGTAAAAAATACCGCCAGT
>NC_071123.1:25202500-25210000 GCF_024256425.1 Clarias gariepinus
GACACACAGACACACACAGACACACTCACACACAGACACACTCACACACATAGACACTCACACAGAGACACACACACACAGACACACACTGTCATCATAATGTACTCACCCTCACACTGTACTAACGTTGTCCTCAAGCTGTCCCTCACACTTTCCACACACTGTACTCATGCTCAGTGTACTCACTGTACACACACTCACAATGTACTCACACTATATGGACACTTGCACTGTACTTACGCTGTACTCATGCTGTACTCACACTACACTCACACACTGTACTCACACTACACTCTCACTACACTCACACTACACTCACTGTACTTACACTGTACTCATACTGTACTCACACTGTACTCACACTACACTCAATACACTCACTACACTCACACTGTACTCACACTACACTCAATACACTCACTACACTCACACTGTACTCACACTATGCTCACACTGTACTCTCACTATGCTCTCATTATGCTCTCACTACACTCACTCTGCTCACACTGTACTCACACTACACTCACACTACACTCACACTACACTCACACTACACTTACTGTACTCACACTACACTCACTGTACTCACACTACACTCACACTACACTCAATACACTCACTACACTCACACTGTACTTACACTACGCTTACACTACACTCACACTGTACTCACACTACACTCACACTACACTCACACTATTCACACTACACTCACACTACACTCACTGTACTCACACTACACTCACTGTACTCACACTACACTCACACTACACTCAATACACTCACTACACTCACACTACACTCACACTACACTTACTGTACTCACACTACACTCACTGTACTCACACTACACTCAATACACTCACTACACTCACACTACACTCAATACACTCACTACACTCACACTGTACTCACACTACACTCACACTACACTCACACTGTACTCACACTGTACTCACACTACACTCACACTGTACTCACACTACGCTTTCATTACACTCACACTACACTCACACTGTACTCACACTACACTCACTGTACTCACACTACACTCACTGCACTCACACTACACTCACACTACACTCAATACACTCACTACACTCACACTACACTCACACTACACTTACTGTACTCACACTACACTCACTGTACTCACACTACACTCACACTACACTCAATACACTCACTACACTCACACTACACTCAATACACTCACTACACTCACACTGTACTTACACTACGCTTACACTACACTCACACTGTACTCACACTGTACTCACACTACACTCACGCTGTACTCTCACTACGCTCTCATTATGCTCTCACTACACTCACTCTGCTCACATTACACTCACACTACACTTACTGTACTCACACTACACTCACTACACTCACACTACACTCACACTGTACTCACACAACACTCAATACACTCACTACACTCACACTGTACTCACACTACGCTCACGCTACGCTCACATTGTACTCCCAATACACTCACACTACACTCACTACACTCTCTGTACTCACGCTACACTCACGCTGTACTCTCACTATGCTTTCATTACGCTCTCACTACACTCACACTACACTCACATTGTGCTCACACTGTGCTCACACTGTGCTCACGCTACGCTCACGCTACACTCACGCTACGCCTTTATTACGCTCTCACTACACTCACACTACACTTACACTGTACTCACACTGTACTCACACTACACTCACACTGTACTCACACTACACTCACACTGTACTCACACTACACTCACACTGTACTCACACTACACTCACACTACACTCATACTGTACTCACACTACACTCACAGTCATCCTGCATGCAAACTGCACTTTATACTGTTTTCACACTTACTTACAGCATTAAATAAAACTTCCTTCCTAAAAACTGTACGATCATAACACATCACACAAATAATGTAGATCCATAACACATACACACACACACTCACACACACACACTTTACAGCTGTTCTTCAAAACACTCCATATCCCCAACCCACACACACCTGCGATACCTTATGTCATACCTGCAACACGAACGCAACCAGACACACACACACACACACACACTACTGCGACACATCTGTAACAGAGGATTCACAGCTGTGACACGGTGCTCTCTCATCATTAATTCATTTTCACTCTAAACACCGTACAAACTTACTTTAACGTTTTTGTATATGGTCTGAGAGATAAATAAACAGAAGCTGTGTGTGTGTGTGTGTGTGTGTGGGAGACAGAGAGAAACAGCAAAGTTGCAGTGTGGGCTGTTAGCCTATATAAAGACGACTGACGAAAATAAATCAGATCCTGAGTACAGATGTACATAAAGTGAGTGTGCAAGGTAGGGCAAGTAGCTCTGCGTGTCACATACACTACAATAATTAGTGCAAAATAGCAAGCAGTAGTGTGGAGTAGGCTGTAGGGAGTTTGTTGGAGGCCTTACTGGGTTACGGTTCCGGGTGTTTGAATTGTGCAAATACCGATATTTACAGACAGTTTGTCCCAGAATTCAGTAAAAAGAAAAATGGAAAGAAAGGGAAAAAAAGTTGGGTTTTGAAAATTTGGAGGCGTTTGAGGCGGTAAAGCACCAACTGTTTCTTTATAATCCCACAGGTGGCGCTCTGAACTATTTTGCCACTATTTTGTGGCAAAGAGGCGAATTCTGTCCTTTTCACACTTCTACAGCGTGCTCTCCATCCAGAGGAGCAACTTCAGCCGGAGGTGTTCTACAGAACATCTTTTCTATCAACAGACACAAAATTACACGACTCTTCTCTGTAACGTGTACATGCTGATGGTACTGTATCTGTCTGTAATGATGGAATATTACATTAATACAAGTGATTGTATCATCACAGTCTCTCAGTCGTTTACTAATACCACCGGGCCTTACAGCACTCCACTGCAGCATATGTGAGCTCAATCATGACTCACGCTCATACTTCAGTGCAATACGGTATTTACTGTTTTTAAGTGTTTTTATTTTAAGATTTATTTTATTTTATTTACACCCCCCTGTCTAATTATTCATTCTTATTAAAACGACAGTAAGCAACTGTAAACAAGACAAAGCAATTTCCCTAGGAGATGAATAAAGTCATCTGAACCCTGCACATCATTACACACCCTCATCGCGTGTAATCTGAAGTTTGTTTATAAATAATAATAATGAGGGCGAATGATGTAACGGAGATACTCTGTAACAATGTAGCTTTGTCTTTAATTTAATGTATATGTTTGTATTTGAAGGTAATGTGTAGTGTTTAAATGCTGCACTTGGGTTCTAAGTGAGAGAACGAATGTTATAAAGGAACAAGATACGTTTCATTACTCATTAAACTCATTAAAGGTTTATAACTGTAATATGATCAGGATATTTATAAACCCATGACACTTGTAGAATTGGTATCTCCAGGTATGGTGGTGTTGGTGATGATACGGTACTGTACGGTACCAGGGGATGATACGGTACTGTACGGTACCAGGGGTGATACGGTACTGTACAGTACCAGGGGATGATACGGTACCAGGGGGTGATACGGTACTGTACGGTACCAGGGGGTGATACGGTACTGTAGGGTACCAGGGGATGATACGGTACTGTACGGTACCAGGGGTGATACGGTACTGTATGGTAACAGGGGATGATACGGTACTAGATGGTACCAGGGGATGATACGGTACTGTACGGTACCAGGGGGTGATGCGGTACTGTACGGTACCAGGGGGTGATACGGTACTGTACGGTACCAGGGGATGATACGGTACTGTACGGTACCAGGGGATGATACGGTACCAGGGGGTGATACGGTACTGTACGGTACCAGGGGGATGATACGGTACTGTACGGTACCAGGGGGATGATACGGTACTGTAGGGTACCAGGAGGTGATACAGTACTGTAGGGTACCAGGAGGTGATACGGTACTGTACGGTACCAGGAGGTGATACGGTACTGTAGGGTACCAGGAGGTGATACGGTACTGTACGGTACCAGGAGGTGATACGGTACTGTAGGGTACCAGGGGGATGATACGGTACTGTAGGGTACCAGGAGGATGATACGGTACTGTAGGGTACCAGGGGGATGATACGGTACTGTAGGGTACCAGGGGATGATACGGTACTGTAGGGTACCAGGGGATGATACGGTACTGTAGGGTACCAGGGGATGATACGGTACTGTAGGGTACCAGGGGATGATACGGTACTGTAGGGTACCAGGGGGATGATACGGTACTGTAGGGTACCAGGGGGATGATACGGTACTGTAGGGTACCAGAGGATGATACGGTACTGTAGGGTACCAGGGGGTGATACGGTACTGTACGGTACCAGGGGATGATACGGTACTGTAGGGTACCAGAGGATGATACGGTACTGTAGGGTACCAGGAGGTGATACGGTACTGTACGGTACCAGGGGGATGATACGGTACTGTAGGGTACCAGGAGGTGATACGGTACTGTACGGTACCAGGAGGTGATATGGTACTGTAGGGTACCAGAGGATGATACGGTACTGTAGGGTACCAGGAGGATGATATGGTACTGTACGGCACCAGGGGGATGATACGGTACTGTACGGCACCAGGGGGATGATACGGTACTGTAGGGTACCAGGAGGATGATACGGTACTGTACGGTACCAGGGGGATGATACGGTACTGTAGGGTACCAGGAGGATGATATGGTACTGTACGGTACCAGGGGGATGATACGGTACTGTAGGGTACCAGGAGGTGCTCGGTGATGATCGGTACTGACTGACACTGGAGACTCCTTCAGTCTCAGAAACACACTCCTCTCCACTGAAAGAATGGGTCCGTTTGAGGAAATTAATCAACACCTTCGGACCAATCACATGTCTGATTACAGGCAGATTTAACTCAAATATGGCAGAGCTTCGCGCATGCGCAGAAGCGCACAGGGTTTCAACGGGAGGTTTATTATAGAGCTCGTGCCGCCGATTCTGTTTCTTTTAAAAAAAAAAAAAATGAATGAATGAATGAATGAATGATTTCCGTGGACTCACCCAACACCGGTGTGTGTGCGCGTGTCCCCCGCGCTCCGCTCTCATCCATCTCTCTCTCTCTCTCTCTCCGTCTGTCTGTCTCTCCGCGCGCTCCTGATCTACTCCTCTTCTCTTCCTCCTCCCTCACTCCTCTCCTTCATCTCTCTCTCTCTCTCTCTCTGTGTCTCTCTCACTTTCACTCTGATGTTTTTTCTCTTTGATCTAAACTTGTTACTTTTTTGTCTCGCACTCATTTCGAACCCCCCTCCCCCTCCTCCTCCTCCTCCCTCCTCCCGTTAGAAACGAGCCGCTTCCTGACACGCGTCGCACGCGCTGAGCCTCATGGGATATGTAGTCCACGCCTTAGACCACGCCCACTCAATACACCCTCAATCTTTTCTGTGTCACACACACTTATATCTTATCGCTTTCTCTCTATAATATTGTTGATGTTTATTTATTGGTCAGTTTGCTCCACTGTTTCTACATTTTAACCTAAAAGTAACTGATAATTCAAGATTCAAATAACTTTATTAATCCCAGAGGGAAATTGGGTATGCTCAGTTACAGGCTAATAAAGAATAATAATAATAATAATAATAATAATAATAATAATCTTTAAAAAATGTACATGTCTGTCTGCAACAAAAATTAAATCCTTTATCGTAATTCTAACTGTAACTGTAATTTTTCCAAATTGTGTTTGGTGTGAGAACATTATACATTATTGGTTTTTTACTGTTTAAAGCAAGTTTAAAGCAAGATTTTAAATCTACTGTCATTTCAACTCATAACAGTCAATGGGAAAGAGAGGATATCAAGAGGTTGATGTTTACACTAAGTTGTCTTTCTTTGGTGCTCAGACAAATACACTCCCTGTTCGGTAATCAGAGAGTGAATCACAGATGAGAAATGGAAAAAGTAGATAAAAGGATAAAGATGAAGTTTTGTCTTAAAACCACTCCAGCGTGTTAAAATTCACTTATACCACTTCAGCGCTGTTATTTCAGCCAAAGTGAAAATATGAACTAATCCCAGTCAAAATATTCACTTTATCTTTTCTAATTAATATCTATTGGTGCAGGTGTTTGTTTACATTGAGACAGTAGCGCATTAGTAGATTATTTTACAGTAGATTATTAAATCCCACACATAACTGTTCATAACATCACTTTTACTCCACATTTAGATTCACTGATGGTGCAGATTAAACTTCAGACAGAGATCTAAGGACTGCAGGAGATTCATTATATTCTGTCCAGACAGTTTTGTGTGATGACGTAACAGAATCTGTCTAACAGACAAACAGACAGAAAACTGGTTTCCGGTCCTCCTGTATATGAAACGTAAAGACATCATTGACAGAGCGAGTTCTGACCGATGTACAGATTAAACCTTTCTTTTTTGATATATACTGTAGATATTAAGCAAAAGCTCTTTTGAAGACTATTTTTTTAGGAGGCCTGAAGCTAAAGTTTGTGCCCCCTGCTGATCAATAGAGTAACGTCCTTCGGGGAGTATCGCAGCTCGTGAACGCATTTTGTAGCCGACCGTCTACAAGCCACATCATTCAGTTCAGATTTTTTTCGTCAGATCGGATTTGCAACATCATGATGGTTCATGCTCATAATTACACACGACTTTTATCTGGCTCTAAAGTGGATGCATCTATCCTCTGAAATGGCACGAATGACGCCATCTGGGTTAAAACACGTCATGTTTGTGCAAAAACTCATTAATTTCAAACAACAGATGTGCTTTTAGCAACAAAAAAATACACACTTGGGGAATTTGCACCGGAGGAATGCATCCTCTGTTCTTTTTCGGCTTTATCTAACAAACAGTGTGAGGTTTTCTTCCAGAATTTCCTGATATTTAATTAAATCTATTCCTCCCTCTAACAGGGACAACACAAGCCCAAAGCGTGATCGACCCACCATCGTGCTGAACTTTCAAATTCTGCTCCTTATTTCCCAAAACCTTTACCCATGACCTTTCTTCATGTTTTATGTGAATGTGGTCAGTCCACACTTGCTTTTGAGCTGGATGCTGAATCTTGCAAAATGACGTTAATGTTCAGAGAGCTGTGCAGCGTCTGGGACGCGGTATGAAGAGTCGGAGGATTTATAAATCTCCTAGCCTTTCCTAATGATTATTACGAACAAGCCAAAGCGCTAATGAGCTAAATAAGGTCAGAAACCTCGGTAAAGTAAACTTTTGAATAGTGTGTCGTTTCCTTTTCACTCTTGAATAGAATAAAACAAAATTAATACAGTATTATTGCTATATAAGTCATAAATACATTCAAAATTATGTAAAGAATTATAAGTCTTAAACATCACCAAACAGAGGAATTTATATGTTTGTGTATTGAGTTTTAGGCAGATGGAAAGAAATGCTTTATACAAATTGTTTCATTTTATCAAAAATACAAAAATGCTAAATTAATGAACAAAATGAACA
>NC_071123.1:25215000-25235000 GCF_024256425.1 Clarias gariepinus
AGCTTTACGATTGGGTGGCTGGCTGTCGGCGAGGAACGCTGTGGAGGCTGTGAGGGAAAAACACACACACACACACACACACACACACACACACAGAGTTTAGGTTTTCACTTCAGAGCTTCAAGTGGATAAAAGTGCCATCTTGTGGCGAGTTGTGTTACTACAACTAAAGTTACTAAGTTCTAAGTTCTAACAGTAGAGTAGAGTACCGAAGGTTGACCAGCCGAAGGAGGCGGTGACGACCACGAGTCGAACGATGAAGCTGAGCAGTCCGTTGGAGCTGAGCAGGACGAGACGACAAACCAACATGGCCGCCGTCAAGGGGAGGATACAGTAACCCAACACACACAGGCTCTGGAAGAATGAGCTACACACACACACACACGAGGGTAAGTGTGGTTGTTGTTTTTTTTTCAAAGACAGTCACCGTGATTGGTCGGTCAGGCCTGTCAGTTACTCACATGGTTCCTCCCAGAAGTTTGGAGTTGACTGTGATGATGATGGAACCGAACCAGACGATAACAAAGACTTCAGCAAACTGAGGACCGCCGTCGTCCTTACTGTCTGCAGTCCCACCCTGCAGCATCCTGACACACACACACACACACACACACACACACACACACACACAGAGAGAGAGAGAGAGAGAGAGAGAGAGAGAGAGAGAGAGAGACAGGTTGGAAGTTGTGCCTCGTAAGTTTATCAAACTCCTGTTTGTTCTGAGTGTGTGTGTTACTTACAAAGCCAGGGCGACACACAGCAGCAAAGGTCCCCACAAATCCCCTACAGGAACAAACACACACACATTACGCTGTGTGTCAGAACATGAACAACTCGTTAACCAATCAGAGTGAGTGATGATGCGCTTTGAGGTGGGCGTCTACTCACAGTCTCGCAGTAAAGCGGAGCTCTTCTTTGGATACATCACGTGCACAAACTTCTGACCTACCGCCTTCAAATCCCTCAGCTACACACACACACACACAGCTTAACAAAATTTTAACAAAAATACATTTTCATGCTTGTATTATTTATTAAAACTCATCATGTCTGTTTGTTCAGAACTGCAGTTCAGAATATGTCCACTAGATGTCATGGTCTTACCTGCTGTGTTTATCTGATTTAATAAATTTTGTTCATGTCACTGTTTGATCTTTTGAATTTCATGTTAAACTGCCAAACTGATCACAAATTTGACTTCAAAAGCATTTAAATGTCAATATGTGCATTTTGAAGAAACGTACTATAGTGTCCTTCACAGGTTCATCCAGAGTTGAGATTTCATCGTTGGCACTCAGGGAGCTCATCGGCACGTTGATCTCACCCTCCACCGGGATATCGTCTGCTATGGAGACATCTGATAACCCTGCGAACTGCACACACACAGACTCAGGATAAGCTTTAAAATGACAACAAAAAATGTTCATGCTTGTACTCTTTATTTACACATCTTATCACGTCCGTTTGTTAAAGTGCAGTCCGGAATATGTCCACTAGAGGTCCCTTTTACCTGATCTCACAGATAACCAGCATGAAACACTCAGACAGACACACAATTTAGTAAACCCAGCTGCTGTGTCAAAAGTTTACACCCCATTAATCTTAAGAGTTTGTAGATACAGTTTTTTAAAACTGTAATTTCACAAAAAATTTTGTTTGATGTGTGAACATTATAGGTTTCCACTGGATTTGGGGCTAAATATTAGATAATCTTTTCAAAATGTACCCAGTTAACAGCAAAATTTTAAATCTACTGTAATTTCATATTTGGTTTTCACTGGATTTGTGGTTGAATATTAGTAAATTGTACAAAATGCACTGAGTTTTAAGTAAGATTTTAAATCTACTGTAATTTCCACTTATTACAATCAACGGAAAAGAAAGGATATAGAGAAGTTCTTGTTTACACTAAGTTGTCCTTCTTTGGTGCTCAGACAAATACACTCCCTGTTCGGTAATCGGAGAGTGAATCACAGATGAGAAATGGAAAAAGTAGATAAAAGGATAAAGATGAAGTTTTGTCTTAAAACCACTCCAGCGTGTTAAAATTCACTTATACCACTTCAGCGCTGTTATTTCAGCCAAAGTGAAAATATGAACTAATCCCAGTCAAAATATTCACTTTATCTTTTCTAATTAATATCTATTGTTGCAGGTGTTTGTTTACATTGAGACAGTAGCGCATTAGTAGATTATTTTACAGTAGATTATTAAATCCCACACATAACTGTTCATAACATCACTTTTACTCCACATTTAGATTCACTGATGGTGCAGATTAAACTTCAGGTAGAGATCTAAGGACTGCAGGAGATTCATTATATTCTGTCTAGACAGTTTTGTGTGATGACGTAACAGAATCTGTCTAACAGACAAACAGACAGAAAACTGGTTTCCGGTCCTCCTGTATATGAAACGTAAAGACATCATTGACAGAGCGAGTTCTGACTGATGTACAGACTAAACCTTTCTTTTTTTAAAATACTGTAGATATTAAGCAAAAGCTCTTTTGAAGACTTTTTTTAGGAGGCCTGAAGCTAAAGTTTGTGCCCCCTGCTGATCAATAGAGTAACGTCCTTTGGTGAGTATCGCAGCTTGTGAACGGTTTTTGTACAGGTGCAGTTGTTTGTTTACATTGAGACAGTAGCGCATTAGTAGATTATTTTAAAGTACAAACCAGATTCCAAAAAAAGTTGTTCTAGAACTTGGATGTACCTTTCAGCATTAATGGTGCCTTTCCAGATGTGTAAGCTGCCCATCCCACACGCACTTATGCAACCCCATACCATCAGAGATGCAGGCTTCTGAACTGAGCGCTGATAACAACTTGGGTTGTCCTTGTCCTCTTTAGTCCTGACGACATGGCTTCCCAGTTTCCCAAAAAGAACTTCAAATTTTGATTCGTCTGACCACAGAACAGTTTTCCACTTTGCCACGGTCCATTTTAAATGAGCCTTGGCCTGCGCTTTTGGATCATGTCATGGCTTTTTTTTGGACCTATAGAGTTTTAGCCGGCAACGGTGAATGGCACGGCGGATTGTGTTCATTGACAATGTTTTCTGGACGTATTCCTGAGCCCATATTGTGATTTCCATTGCAGTAGAATTCCTGTATGTGATGCAGTGCCGTCTAAGGGCCCGAAGATCAGTATGGTCTTCCGGCCTTGACCCTTACGCACAGAAATTGTTCCAGATTCTCTGAATCTTTGGGTTTAACTTTAAACACTTTTTTTAAAAGAAACTCCTTTCCGATTATGCGCCAATATCTTTCGCCGCATTGGGGGAATCGGTGATGTCCATCGTGACTTCTGAGAGACACTGGCACTCTGAGAGGATCTCTTTATACCCAATCATGTTGCCAATTGACCTCCAGCTGATTCTTAGATGTACATTAAACTTTTCCGGCCTCTTATTGCTACCTGTCTCCACTTTTTTGGAATCGGGTTTGTAGATTACTAAATCCTCCACATAAGTGTTTATAACACTATAAGTACTGCAGATGTTTTATGTGATTGAACAGATTAAACACACACAGCTTAATAAACATTCAGTTATTTAATGTTTCTAAGACGTTCTCAAAATGTTTGTATACACACATGAACTCGATAATAATATTATATTTATTAATATTCAGTCATTTTGTTTATTTAACACGCTGTGGGTGCACAAACTTTTGCGTCAGAGCAAAATAGATTTGATTAACAATTATTAACATAAATGTCATTTTATCTCATACAAAGGGTACCTTCTATAAAATAGAAGTAGTTCTATAGTATTTTTTGCTACTAACTGGTTTAACGCGAATATTTATCGATTATTCCTGACAGCTACCTTGAGGAGCTTTTTTCCCTACCCATAATCCGGTCAAACCCCGCCTCCTCTGCGTTCATTGGCTGGTCAGACTCAGGAACAGCCAGATGATTGGACAATTTGACAACACGCTGATTTTTTGATACCGAACAATAAAACAAGAAGACTGACTTATATATCTATACAAAATTCAATAATCAAACTTAAGTTTAACTGACTAATTAAATAATGTTAATTTTCACTTTTTTATTCAATTTGAATAGTTTTTTATGGTCTCGTGATTGAGACAAACAGGAGGCGGGAAAATAAATAACCAATCATAGTTAAGAAACCAGAAAACGGGTGCGGCTAAAATACCAAAGACAACACAGACCACACAGACAAACAGTACCTCAGCCAGAAAGAAATGTTTTTACATTTATACAGTTTAACACGCATTCTAGTTCGCTTATTAACTAGTCAGAATCATAAGTGTAAATAAAACGCGCCAGCTTCTCTTACCAGGGGTTTATTTAACTCGTCCGCTTCCGCCATGTTTCTTCTGAGAACCCGGATGTTGTGACGTCACCAAATAGGCTACGTCGACAAAGCTGAAGCGACACGCGGACACTCGCGCGGATCAAAAGCGCGTTGAAATTGCGCATTTGCAAAAAAAAAAAAGTTCCTGCGCAAATCTCTGACTTGTGGAGTAAAAATTTGCCTAAAGTCTGTTATGATTTAATTTGTTCACAAACAGGAATGGTTCAATCTGATCTGATCATTTTTTACATATTTAGATTTTTACATATTTTTTCTCAGATTTCATACTCATTTCCATAATTTTCTTTTGATTCTGTTTTGCGACAATCAGCATTGTTAAAAATGATATTATACAGATAAAATAAAATAAAATTGAATTAATTATTTATTTCCATTCTTTGAACAGTGTTTGGTTTTCACACAGGCAAAGTCAGTAAAATGTGATTAGCTTCTTAACCAGGATATTAAACACCACAACTTTTTTTTTTATTGGTTTTGTAATCACAAACAGCCTGAATTTCTTAAACACACCTGATAAAACCATAAAGACGGAATCCTGAACACAAGGAAGCTATACACAAGCTATAATTCAGGTAATTCAGGTGTGACGAGACAGAAGTGTTAGGGTGTGTGACGGAGTGTGACGACTCCGGGAGAAGTCCCGTGCCTGTAATTACACACTGAGTCCAATTTTGAGCATCATCACTATTCACTGTGTGTCGTGTTCTTCTACACACTCCCTGAACTGTGGATCAGTGTTTAGGTACGAGAACAACCAGAACCAGGAGAGGCACTGAAACCCTGATTAAAATCCTCTCATCACCAACCAAAAGGAAAATTATCATGCAATGATAAAGTCATAAAAGAGTTCACAATTATTAATACATTTATTTTAAGCATATATTTAAAATATATATATATTTCAACAAGAAAAAAAATCAATAAACAAGAATGGGATGGCACGGTGGTGTAGTGGTTAGCACTGTCGCCTTGCACCTCCAGGGTCCGGGTTCGATTCCCGGCCAGACTCGATTCCCGTCTCTGTGTGCAGGAAGTTTGCATGTGGTGAGTTTCCTCTGTGTACTACGGTGTCCTCCCACAGTCCAAAGACATGTTGGTTGGGTTGATTGGCGTTCCCAAATTGCGTGTAGTATGTGTGTGTGCCCTGAGATGGATTGGCACCCTGTCAATGGTGGACCCTGCCTCATGCCCTAAGTCTCCTGTGATAGGCTCCGCCCCCGTGACCCTAAATGCAGGATGAAGTGGTATAGAAGAGACGACGATGAGTTCTACACAATGTCACTCCATCCTTATGAAAAGCAGTAAAATATTACAGATTCATAATTATAATTTATGATTTTCAATAGTATAAAAGTTCTGCCCTTCACACTCCCATCATGTGGGTTGATGTCACACACACACACACACACACAGGTCTGGGTATTTTACAGAAATGTCGGTTGCATTAATTAGGGTTTTTTTGGTCCCCAAATGAACAATAAAGCTGTTGTCCCTGCCCTCTGCCTTCCCCTTTAAGAGCAGGACTGAAGTGTAGGAGGGCTGGAGCCTGTGCCCCGGGATGCCAGATCAAGCAGTTCAACCTCTAATACACCATTTCCTCACTCACTCATCGTCTATACCACTTAATCCTGTATACAGAGTTGCAGGGGCCTGGAGCCTATCCCAGGAGACTTGGAGCACAAGGTGGGATACACCCTGGACAGGGTGCCAATCCATCTCAGTGCACGCACACACACACACACACACATACACACTCATTCACACACTCCAGGTAGTTATCCTAATCTGCAGGTCTTTGGACTGTGGGAGGAAACCGGAGTACCCGAAGGAACCCACCAAGCACGGGGAGAACATGCAAGCTCCATGCAGACAGAGGAGGGAATCGAACCCGGACCCTGGAGGTGTGAGGCCACAGTGCCTCTATATGATCTTCCATTACATGAACACTTTCCTTCCTTCTCACTTACTCATCGTCTGTATCGCTATGTATTACAGGATCACAGGGGCCACATGGTGGGGTTCCGATCCATCACACACACACACACACACACACACAGACAGACAGACCCTGAGGTGGGAATCGAACCCATAACCTGGTGGTGTGTGGTGTGACGTGACTCCATCCTTCCTTCTCTCCTCGTTTGTTTAAACCTCAGACTTTAATCACTCCAATCTGGCAACCCTGCCCTTCGCCCTACCCCGCTCTTGACAATCCTCCAATTCACCCAGTGTAGGAGAGGATCACACACACACACACACACACACTCGGTGCAGGTTTATCTCGGGCTAAGGAGACAGATCTGACGCTTGTGCACGAGCTCTGCACGGGACAGCAGGGTGAGCGTGCTGGATTTTACACGCACGCGCGCGCGCACACACACACACACACCCACATCCGGGATGTTTACAAACCGAGCTCGCCTTTCTTCCGCGCGTGACCCGTCGGTACCGAGCCAGTCGTGACGTCATCAGCGCTTTTATCCTTCAGTGACTATATAATACACATCATCTCTCTCTCTCTCTCTCTCTCTCTCTCTCTGTGTGTGTGTGTGTGTGTGCTCGCCATGGGACACCCTCCGCTCGAGTTCAGTGACTGTTACTCAGACAGTCCGGACTTCAGAGACAGACTCAAGAGTTACGAGCTCGAGCTCGAGAAGACCAGCAAGTTCCTCAAGGACGTCATTAAGGATGGACATAACGTCATCACCGCCATCAAAGGTAAGCGCGGGAGAAACTGATACAGAGAAACAACAATAACAACAAAAGGTGGGGGGAGAAACCCCTCCCTTCCCCCCACACCGAGCACAAACCTCTACCCATCTGTCTGTCTGTCTGTCTGTCTACCCATCTGTCTGTCTGTTTATTATTGTGTCAGTCCGCCTGTCTGTCTGTCATTCTATCTATCTGTCTATATGTATCTGTCTATCTCCCTATCTCTGTCTGTCTATCCATCTGTCTGTCTCTCGGTGTCTGTTTATCATTGTGTCTCATTGTATCTATCTATCTATCTATCTATCTATCTATCTATCTATTCCTGTATCAGTGTGTTCAGTATGTGGAAGAGGGCAGATAGACCCCCCCCTCCACACCGCTCTGAGACGCAGTACAAGGGAAGCTTTTGATGTTAACTTTATGTCCCTAAGCGAAAATGTGCCTTGGTGACCCCTGATGTCTCCTGATGCCCCCTGATGCCCACTGATGTCCCCTGATGTCCCCTGATGCCCCCTGGTGCCCCTGCAGTAACACTGGAGACTCCTTCTGTAGATGATGCACGTGTTTAAAGAGAGAGAAGGTGGCCGTGTCAATACGTTTGTGAACACTAGGTGTTTGTGAGCGTTACTATAGAAACAAGCGCTTTAATATAAACCTGTCCTGGTGTGAGAGCTGCAGCTGTAGAGAATTAATTAATACCTCCCGACCAATCAGCGCGCAGGATTCACTAGTCAGGACTGATGGATCTGTGTGTACGTAACGCTGATTGTGTGTGCACGCGCGTGTGTGTGTCTTTGGTACTTTACCTTTTTCGCCACGGTTGTTGTTAAAAAGTAGTTTGACTCGGCACCACATCCCGCCGAGGAACAGGAAGTGAGGAGTTTCGACTGTTCACGCTAACATGACCGCTCACGTTTCAGCCTGCTAACACTCAGCTAGCAGAGCGCTCAGCACCCACTGCACGGTCACCTTTTACTTTCAGTATTCCTTTATTCCACGCGGTTACCTTCTCCTTGTCTCGGGCGTCTGTTCTCGGGGTCTTTGTGTCAGTCTGTGGTCCTCGCGAGCGTAAGGTCCGAGGGGGCGGAGTTTGACTGCTGAGGGTTTATATAGAGTTTAAGATCAGACTGGCAGGGGAAGAGATTAGATTTTAGAATTAATCCAGAAAGAGTCAAAGTCACGGCAAGGTCAGATATCTAAAAGGACCAGACGTCTTGGATTCAATTCGTTTGTGTTTCGGTTAGTTTTCTATCTTTTATTTTGTCTTGTTTCCTTTTAATCTAATTTTTTCTCGACTTTGTTTCTTTCTTTCTTTGAAACTAGGTTATCCTTCCTTCTTTCATTTTTCATGTCAATACTCTTTTGAGTATTTACTGCTGTTACCATAGAAACAAGCGCATAATATAAACCTGTAGCGTTTCTATAGTAACATCTCACCAGCACTTACTGTCCCCAAATGTACTGACACGGCGACCAAAAGAAAGAAAGAAGTTAGTTTTTGTTTCTGCCATTCTTTCATTCTTTCTTTTTTAGACAGAGTGTTCTTCTTGTTTCCTTCCTTTCTTTGGTCTCGTGACTCTGTGATCAGGGTTACAGCTCTGAGAAGTGGAGAAATAAAAACAGAGGGATGGAGGGAAGTGAAGGAAAAGATAAGCCCTCTCGGCAGGTGGAGGTTCTCTGAGAACCTTCTCCTGGAGCCTCCTCCATCAGAGCACTGCTCTATGTGTGTGTGTGTGTGTGTGTGAGGTGTGTGAGGTGTGAATGGTGAGTTTTGTGTAAAGTGTGACTATAGATTACGGATGTTCTCTTCCTCTTTTAGCTCTTGTTGTCTCACTCCATCAAATAAAAGCCCTTGATGACTTCCTCATCTCGTCCTTGTGACTTCCTGCTCGACTCCAGCAGAGCTTCCAGTGCAGATCTCCAGCACGCTTTCTCTCTCTCTCTCTCTCTTCCTCTCTCTCTCTCTCTCTTTATATAAACACATACTTCTTTTTGTGTTTCTCTCTCTCTCTATGGAAATATATATATATATATATTTTTCTTTCCTTCTTTTTCTGTCGTTTCAGCAAGAAATCTCTGCGCGCGAATGTGTGTCTAGTTGCACGTTTTATTTTGGGGAAGTGTATTTGTGTGTGTCGAGGGTTTTCTTCCTCGCCTGTGGTGTCACAGACGTTCAGAAACTTTCAGAGGTTCCCCATTGTGGTTTCAGTTGTGGTTCTCACAATTAAGCCCTCGGGAGTCTACTCTGTGCAGTGGGAATAAATCAACGTGTGTGTTTAGCGTGTTAGTGTGTGTCATGGTCACGTGTGTTCAGCAACAGGACACACATTTAGTTTCTCCAGTGTATTAGAAGCTGCAGATCAGAACGGCTCAGGAGGACGAGAAGGTGAGAACATAGTTACCCCATGTGAATGTGAACCTTCACGCCTTCTTGTCTTCTCTTGTCTTCTTGAACCTCCAAACGTCAGAATGATTCAGTGATTCTGCCAGTGTTTGGGTTTTGTGGAAGTGGAGACAATTCTCAACCGTTTAAGGCTGTAAGCCGACGTGTCCTTGTCTTTCAGGATCCAGGTCCATTCTGAACCTTCGTGATGAGAAGAGTCATGGCTGTTTATAGACGTACTGGGCTTTCAGGTTTTTATTTTTACACTTGGCGTGGCCTTCATGCTTTCATCTGAGTGAGGAGGTGTGTCTGTGTGTGTCAGCAGAAGATCCCTTAAGTCCTTTAAGTGTGTGAGGTAGCGCCTCCGAGGATCGTACTTGTTTTTCCAGCACATCCCACACACACAGTCGATCAGACTGAGATCTGGAAAATGCAGTCTGAACAATGTGTGCAGTGTGTAACTAGAGGACACTGCTGTCCATCAGGGGACACCGTCTCCATGAAGGGGTGTTACTCGGTTTGTAACAGGGTTTAGGTTGGTGGGATGTGTCAGAGTGAGGTTTCCCAGCAGAACATCGGCCAGAGCATCGCACCGGCTTCGCTGGTCTTCTTGTACTGCATCTTGAAACGTGATCCACCGGGCCAGGTCACCTTCTCCCATCGCTCTGTGGTCCAGTTCTGGTGCTCACTTGCCAGTTGTGGGTGTTTTTGGTGGAGGACACGGGTGACTTGGACAGCCTGACCGCACTGCAGCTACACAGATTCCATACACAACAAACATGGACATACTGTGTGTTCTGACTACGTTCCATCAGAACCAGCGTTGCCTTTTTTAGCAGTTTGAGCTTCAGCAGTTCTTCTATTAAATCAGACTATAGACTGTATCGTTATTTTGAAAGATGTGACTGATGTAACACCTGTTATTATGAAAGCAGGAGTGGAGTGAAGTCAGTCTCAACAAAGGAACTTTCTGTATGTGTGTGTATGTGTGTGTGTGTGTGTGTGTGTTTGTCCAGCTCTGCAGAAAGAGGCAGCAGCTGTTAAAGTGGCAACTACATTGGCAGAGTAATATAATACACAGTAATGGACAGGATGTATTCCAATTGTGTGTGTGGGTGGATATGTGTGTGTGTGTGTGTGTGATGGTGTATGCATATGTGCTTTTAATCACATTTCCGGTACTGTGGTCAGGAACTGTGTGTATGTGTGTGTGTTGTACCACCATGTTCTTTGAACACACACATTAACATCCGTGTTTTGTGTTCACCTTTATATACGTACATCCGTATATTGTGTGTGTGTGTGTGTCAGGGGGGGATGATATTAAGTCAGAGTAGCTTTTATTTTCATTTTGACTCTATACAGTACAAAGTGAAATGAGACAACGTTCCTCCAGGACCATGGTGCTGCATCAAAACCAAACACAACTACACACGACTAACGTTATACTAAAACAACTCTATCGTACATAAAAAACGTGAGTGCAAGCACCAGTACACGATCCCAGTGCTAGTCAAAGTGATTGTCTACGATGGAATGAAGAGGGGTCTTACAGATCATCTCAGCTGTCCTTACTTTCCACTCCAGGGACCTGAGATCCGAGTTTTTCTAAACCAGGTTGTGCTGCAGCTCCTCAGGATGCTCTCTATAGTCCCTCTGTGGAACCTTGTGAGGTTGGGAGAAGGGAGATGATCTTTTTTTCACTCTTGAGCTTTCCTGGTCATGATTGACTAGGTGAACACTGAGGTGCTCTCAGATTCAGCAGTGAGCAGTCTTTATGTGCTTGCCCAAAGTCAGCAACCACCTTTTACGTTTTGTTTACCAGTTGCTAGTTCTGCTCCAGGACTCCTCCTTTCTGTACACTGACTTGTCGTTTATGTGGATGAGACTCCCCACAGTCGTGTCTTCATGAACTTGATGTGGTGGAGTGAACAGCAGTGGACTGAGCACACAGCCCTGAGGGACCTCAGCACTCAATGTGGTAGTGCTGGAGTCGCTGCTCCTGATCCGGATTGATTGAGGTCTCTGAGTCAGGAAGTCCAGAAGTCTCTGAACAGCATTTATACACAACAGCAGACCAACCCATCCGCATAACAACTTGGCATAGGTTTTACGGCAGATGCCCTTCCTGATACAACAATTTCTTTTTATCTGGGCTTGGGACCGGCACTGCAGCCAGTGGCTGAGATTTGGCCATGGGCTGGAAATCAAACCTGGGACTACCACATTGCAGGTAAGAAACCTAGCACTGAGCCAACAGCATTCGTACATATGTGTCCTTATTGTCCAGGTGTGTCGGGGCCAGTTGGTGATGCCGTCTCTTTTAGTGCAGTTAGGTACAAAACAGGAACTGCAGTAGGTCCATTGAGGGGGGACAGAAGGGTGTAACTTAAAGCACTTCATGATGGGTGAGTGTGGGTGTGCCGGACGTAGTTGTCGTGGCAGGACACCGGACATCTTTGGAGTATGGGAACGCTAGTCATAGCCTCAGCGAGATGTTCAAGATGCCCATAAGAACATTTGCTAGCTGGTCTGCACATTCTCTGAGAACAGGAGTGTTGTCTCCAGCAGCCTTTATTGGGGTCACTGTGGTGGGGTACCTGGTCAACATCAAAATTCTGCACCTCAAATCGAGCATGAAAATTATTCAGTGATGGCCTGCCACATGCGCTGTGTGTCGCCGCTCTCCTGGAAGTGCTCGTGGATTCTCTGGGAGTGTGTGTCTGCGCTTTGTTTTTCGGGACTGTTTGGTCCTTGCTGTTCTCAGGGCCGCTTTATCACCTCTTGGGTTCATACACCTCTGCAGTCATCCACGACTTCTGGTTGCAGCGTATGGAGATCCACTTGCTGATGTAGCTGGTCAGTGATGTCGTATAGTTCTACGAGTGCCAGTGGAGATGCTGTTTGTTGCAGCTTTCATGAACATGAACACGTGTCAGTCAGCATGATCCACAAACTCCTGGGGAGCTGATGGCCAGGATTTTACCCGTCTCAAAACCAGGATGAAGCGCCGGAGGAGGGGTCTGTATGCTGGGATGGGGGCGGGGCTCAGAATGGTACGCGGTAAAGTAATACAGAGTCCTTGCACCATTCTGGGTCGATGCCTACGTTTCCTCTGGTTGTTTTTCAGGCAGTAAAGTTTGTAATCATCTCCCTGTGTGTGTGTGTGTGTGTGTTTATAGCTGTACAGTCATAAACTCATTCTGTCTCTCTCTGTGTGTGTGTGTGTTTGTGTTTATAGGCTACTCTCTGGCGGTACAAAAGTTCTCTCAAACCCTGCAGTCGTTTCAGTTCGACTTCATTGGCGACACGTTAACTGATGACGAAATGAACATCGGTGAGTCACATGATTCACACGCTGCGCTCTGATTGGCCGGACGCCCTTCAGGTTGTTACCTGATTGGAGTGTTTGAAGCAGCTGTGTGTTTTACATCACTGTGATATGTTTATTGTGTGCGGAATGAACGTGTGTGTGTATGTGTGTGTGACTGTGTGTGTGTATACACATTTGCCTGAGTGTGTATTTTTATAACTATTTGGTATTGCTGTGTGTGTGTGTGTGTGTGTGTGTGTGTGTGTTTGCATATTTGTGTAAGATGTGTCTGTGAGTATTTTCATAACTGTTTACTTATTTCTGTGTGTGTGTGTGTGTGTGTGTGTGTGTGTTTAAACAGTGTGTTTGTGTATGTGGGTGTGTATCTGTTTCCAGGTGTGTGTTTATTTTAATGTGTCTTAAACTGTTATTGTGTGTGTGTGTGTGTGTGTGTGTGTGTGTGTGTGTGTGTGTGTGTGTGTGTGTGTGCTAGCTCACTTTTGATCTTAGTATGTGTCCTTATATGGTGTTTATGTATAAGTGTTTATTTCAGTATGTGTGCCTGCCTGGACTTCATTTTGTATATATATGTGTGTGTGTGTGTGGGTGTGTGTTGCAGCTGAGTCGTTCCGAGAGTTCGCTGGTCTGCTTCAGGAAGTGGAGGAGGACAGAATGATGCTGGTTGGTGGATAGACTTCCTGTTTACAGTGCAGCTGCCAATCATCTTGCTGTCTGCTAATGTCACTTATCATCACACACACACACACACACACACACACACACACACACACACCAACAATCATGTGACCCCATCTGTCAGAACAGTCTGGCCCGACCCGAATGAATGTACTATAAGATTTTTTTATTATTTATTTAATTAATTGTTTATTTATTTTAATTTTGAGGGGGGGTGGATGGGGAGGAAGGGGGTATAAACTTTTAACGATTTGTAAATATTATCCATGGTAAACACTTGATCTGATCATTTCTTTGTAATCACAGTAAATCTACTGTTTCTGCACGTATTTGCCCCAGTGGGGGTAACTTTAGGTGACACGACGACACTCAGGGTAAATTTAGCTTCTGTTCCTGATCAGAGGGTCAGAAGCAAAGGTTCTAACCAATCAAAGATGAGAAGGAATTCTTGTAACCAATCACAACGCAGAAGGTGGGATTCATCGGGTAAAGACGGGACACCTGATGGAAAGATTCAGCAGTTTCTTCTTCTTCTTCTTCTTCTGTAGACTCAGTGAAAAAGTGATATTCCTCTGAAACACTCAGCATGTGTGTGTATACAATCTCGAATCAGGATGATTTTATCCAGACTGAGGAAATATTGTCTGTGTGTAAACACAGCTGTAGTGTACAGTTACAGGAATGTGTTAGCGTGTTAGCGTGTTAGCATGCAGCAGGACCTGTTGATCAGGAAACAATGGTGGTGATGAATGATTCTACACCATACATACAGCACAAACCTGTTCCACTACATACACATTCTCACACATACACACACAGTCCTGGTGTAACCAGCATTATGAGGACCATCACTAATATAATCCTGTTGTGAAGTGAATAATCCTGATTGGTGCTGCACCCGAGTCGAACCCAGACTTTAACTTAACGAATACCAAGAAAGCATTTCAGCTGCTTTAGTTTGCGTGTTGAAGACGTTTTCCTCGTGGGGACCTGCACACAAGGTCCAATTCCTTAAGTCCCAACTCTTTCAGATATCGGTTCTTTCCTATTCTTGTGGGGACTTCTGTTCTTCATTAAGAGAAGAAACATTGATGCACACATTGACATTATGTAACTGTCTGTCTCTTTCTGTCACTCTGTCTGTCTGTTTCTCTCTTTGTTTCTTTGCTTCTCTTTCCCTGGGTATGAGGAAAGTGTGTAGAAGGCTCTTTGGTGTCTTGCCAAGTTGTGAATTTTACAACAAAAAAAAAAGTTACAAGGCACCATGGCCTCTGAGACTGGTGTTGAGACTCTGTCGCTCCGACATGGCGTCCGGTGTGTGCTGTAGGACGGTGTACAGGCGGAGGAGGTGCTGCCAGCGGTGGGAGAGATGTGAGAACATCTACTCTGCCTCCAGGATGAACAAAGCGGTGGTGGTGTTTCTGACAAAGTCAAATCTTGTGAGCTCCTGACGAAGAGCGGAATATGTGTGAAATGATCTGACCTACTGACACTCACCCCTCTGTCTCGCCCTGCTACACGAGTGGTAATATCCAACATGCCCCTGTTTATGAAGGAGCTCACCCGCTTCAGGAAGTTCATCAGCCCCATGAGAGCTATCCCGTCCTCCCGCCGGCAGATTTTAATGACTTTAAATGACAAAGAAGGAACACACACTATAAACTTCAAGTGTAAAGAGGAAGGAATCAGGTACATTCTTTTTGCCACCATGGAGCGGCTTAGGTGTTTTAAACGCGGGGATGTTGGACATAAACGTCTGAGCTGTCCCCACGGAGCTGTTTAGCTAGGGAGCTCAGGGGACGACTCGGACGGTATACAGCAGCATGGGGACAGCTAGACGGAGAACACCGAGGAGCCCGAGCCTGCTGCAGGCCTCATCGACCCCCGGAGCAGCGACATACCCGAGTCAGAACTTATAAAGGTCTGTCTTAAACACACCGGCACCACAGGGACACACACACCTCACCCGGCGCTGACATGAACACTGACATCACTATAAACCAGACAGTTGTACAGTATACAGCGCTGACAGTGACCCCGCCCCTAACATCTCCACCGAAAGGGTACAGGAGCCACAGATCAGCACACCACCACCGACACCGCAAGAAAACACTGCAGCTAGACTGAGGAGAAAAGGATAAGAGGAGACATGTCCACCACAGAACCGATCAGTAAACGGAAAACACGCCAGGGCACAGGAGGGTGGAGGAGGAGGGTGCAGCACAGCACACACACACACACACACACACACACACACACACACACACACACACCTATGGACCCTGAAAAACAAATTAAACTTTAGTTAATAACAAAAAGTAACAAAAAACAAAAACCCAGCGTCACTCAGGAGGATGTGAAGATGGACAGTAACTGAGCAAATCATAACCCTTAAACAGGACTGTCAATCAATAAACTAAAAACTAAATGGAGGTGTTGTTAATAGTGGGGGTGGGGCTTAGTGGGAGGTCATTTACAAAAAAAAAAAGTTAATATGTGAATAACACCAGACACATGAAGAGAAATGAGGACGTGTAAATAAGTTTAACATTGTTTCAATTGTGTTAAAATCTCTCTCTCTCTCTCTCTCTGTCTGTCCATCTGTTTGTGTGTCTTTTGTCTCTGTTTCTGTCTTTTGTCTCTATTTCTGCCTCATCCTCTCTGTGTCCTCTTTGTGTTCTTTCACTGTTTGTCCATCTGTCTTTGTCCTCTTGGTCTCTCTCTCTCTCTCTCTCTGTAGGTGCAGAACGCTTGTGATCTGCTTATTAAACCTCTGGAGAAGTTTAGAAAAGATCAAATTGGTGTAACAAAAGTAAGTAAAACACACACACACACACACACACACAAACACACGTGTATGGAACGTTTGGATTGCTCTGATTCAACCTCTGGCTCACAGCAGCTTTTCCACGTGTCATTTTTCCAACGGCTTTCTGATAGACCATCTCCCCCTCCCACCCCCTGTCTCATTTCATCTGTCTGTCTCTCTATTTCTCACTGGCTTGGGAAAAAGCTGCTCAGAATGTGTGTGTGTGTGTGTGTGTGTGTGTGTGTATTTCAGGAGCGACGTAAGAAGTTTGAGAAGGAGAGTGAGAAATATTACTCTCAACTGGACAAGCACCTGAACCTGTCGTCCAAAAAGAAAGAGACCCAACTACAGGAGGTGAGACAGACAGAGAGACGGAGACAGAGAGAGACAGAGGGAAGGACCAAGAAACTGATAGAGAGAGAGAAGGACAGACAGAGAGTCTGAGAGAGAGACAGATTTCTACAGGGATTACAGTTCTTCGTTGTTACGATTGGATTTCTGTCAGAGCTCATGTAAAGGATCAGAGAAGATCTGAACAGGGAAAAGTGAAGTACTAATTAGACGATAGACGATGAAACGGCCCCAGGGTATCCTTTAGCAGGCTAATCAATTAACACATCTAAACACGCACTCAGTCTACATACACACCAATGTAGGTATATGTATTGTAACATCAAAATATATTTTTCTAAACATGACCAACAACCCCACGACCCCCAAATTACCCAAGTCTGAATTTCCAGTAGTTAATTAAGATTGCAATCAAAGCCAAAGTCTGAGAAGGGAGCTCCCTGCCGTCTCACCAGTCCAAGTTAAAATAATCCACAAGGAAAGTGTACTCCAGCGGCTGAGAAGGACAGTTTGTAGTTCAATAGTCCTGAGTGCTGAGCTCAGCTCCATTCACACACTGATCTCCCCTCAGCCCTATAACACACTGTTATTAAAGGAACATTAACAGTTGTAATGAATTTTTTGTAAGTCGCTCTGGATAAGAGCATCTGCCAAATGCCTAAATGTAAATGTAATTAGCTGCCTCGATAGTGGAACATCAGGGGTTTGAGGGTTTTGCTCATGTCATTTTGTCAGGCTTCTACTGTTGGTGTGGGTTTGTGTTGTGTGGAAGGTAAGAGGGAAGGGAAGTACAAGTTGGAGTCTTTTTGCTGTCTGGATCATAAGACTGATCAGAAGGTCACACGTTTAAGGTCACACGTACTACTACAGTTGCCACTGTTGGGCCCCCGAGCAGGGCCCCTAACCCTCACCTGCTCAGATTAATACTGCGATAAATGCAGTTCCTTCTGCATAAGCGGACAAGGCAGATTAGTATTACTTGACTACCAGAAGAGACTACTCAGGCACTGGGGGGTCAGTGGCAGGTGTTTCACCTGCCATGCCGAGGGGCCCGGGTCGCATCAGGAAGGGCATCCGCCATAAAACGCTTGTGCCAAGCTTGTATGTGCAAACCAGATGGTCCATTGTGGTGACTCCTTGCCAGGAGCAGCTGAAAGACCACCAACAACCAGACGAGACTACTCGCATAGATTTTGTGGCACTCCTGTTCTGCATGATATGTTAAGTTGCCCCTCCCCTTATTGATGTGTTGCTGCTTCCATCGTTCCATTGATGTTGAACCAGAGCTGTCTCTTCAGCACTGGGTGGAGACCAGGCTCCTGTAAGAGTACTTGCTCATCTTGAAGACGTCCGTATGGATGATGGATGGGGGTTAGTGCCCAAAATGTTTGTACAAAGTTTTTTTGTACTTTGTACTGAACTGCAATTCCCAGCTGTATCTTCTTGGTCACATCTAAAGAGAAAGATGCGTTCTAATTTAGTTGCCATCTTATTTATGTATCACTTCTAACAAGAGATGTTATCACAACGCAGTATTCTAGAGAATGAAAAATCTAATATATATTTTTTGAAAATAAAAAGTATCCATTTATAAATGTATATGTAGATTTATTAAGTTGTCTGTAATGAGCAAGCCAGAGGACTAAAATTGCTGAGAAGAGTTTTGTACCCAAGTTTCCATATATATATGATATATACAATACATGTATGATCTCACTATCTGGTATCTGGGTGGTGGGGAAAACTCCCTGAGACAAGATGAGGAAGAAACCTTGAGACGAACCCAGATACCAGATAGTGAGACCGAACATATATCATGCGTACCATACGTGAGTCAAAAGTAATAGCTTTACTTTTTAAAAAGGAAAATGTGTTTTGGTTAACACGATACTTTGATACTTTTTATTTTCAATATTTATATTAGATTTTTCATTCTCTTTACAGCAATTTAGTCTTGAGAGACTGCTCTCACAAGCTATCACAGTGAATGTCCTTCAGAGCTGTCTTCATGCTTTCTAAGCAGAACCGTCCTCAGAAGTCATATGTCACACACTTAAAGTAGACCACCAGTAGACTTCATCAACACTTCGTGGTCTCCAGGTTCTCCAACCAGAAGCAGGTGATATCATCCACATGTGGGATGGCGTAGTTATCATCTCTGACACTTGATTTTGTCAGGTGATGGTCTAGATCTCTGGCATCCTGGACATGGCAGGTACAGAGCGGCCGTTCAATGACAGATGGGTGGTGGGAATGGAATCTGTTCAATGACAGATGGGTGTGGCATGGTCGAGTGGAGTGCACATTCTGCTACCCTAGGCTTTCTGGGACCTGTCGGGTCCCTTTTCCTTGGTTCTGGTGACTGTCGTTCAGTGCTGGAGAGCTGGCCCATGGGCAAGGTTCCAGTGTCTTGGGGCACCCACTAAAACGTGAAATGAATTCATGTGATCATCGTCCACTCTTTTGTTTCTTTTAGCTCCAGAGTGGGGAGTGCACATTTTACAACCTCCACATTTTTTTGAGAGATGAACAGGAGCGTTTCTCCGATGACATGCCCAGGGTGAAAATCAGCCCACTTGATCCCTCCTGACACAGACACGCAAAATAATCTGAAAACATTATTAAAGTAATGTAACAAAAATGGGTATCCCAATAAGTCCAGAGACCAGCCTTAAGTTTACTCCATCCTGGTTTTAAGAATTAAGTACAAATACAGTGGGGCAAAAAAGTGTTTAGTCAGCCACCAATTGTGCAAGTTCTCCCACTTAAAAAGATGAGAGAGGCCTGTAATTTACATGATAGGTATACCTCAACTATGAGAGACAAAGTAAGAAAGAAAATCCCGAAAATCACATTGTAGGATTTTTAATGAATTAATTGGTAAATTATGGTGAAAAGTAAGTATTTGGTCACCTACAAACAAGCAAGATTCCCGAAACAATAGACAGACAATGCCCTAATATGATGACCTCATCTATTCATTGGCCTGAAAAAAAGAATCAGTCAAAAGATTTTTTTGCTTTAATTCTTGTGCATATGGAGAGAGAGAGAGAGAGAGTCAAAAAGACAAAGAGAGACACATGCTGAGAGACAGAGAGACACAGAATTGCAGAAGAGAGTAATCCGTAGGCATACAGAGAGAATCAAAGACAGAGAGAAAGACAATTGTTTGTGTATATGTGTATGTTTAGAGATTGTGTTTGTTTTAATGTGTGTGTACGTATTTGTGTGTGAAGGCCGATGAACAGCTGGAAAAGGAGAAACAGATGTTCTACGAGTCATCAGTGGAATATGTTTATCAGATCCAACAGGTTGAAGACAGGAAGAAGTTTGACATTGTGGAGCCCGTACGTAAATGATCAGAAGGCGTTTCCGTAATTACAGGAA